>NW_020328741.1:147500-356559 GCF_001858045.2 Oreochromis niloticus
ATGCTTTATATACGATGTGACTTAACTCAACCCACGTCTCACGTGTGAGCAGTCCTTTCACTTTTGTTTTCAACAAAGCTTTTGTGTTTGTCTCGTCTGCTTTATAGGAATAGAAGCCCATCAGTTATTGTTAGAACATACCAGGACAAAATACGTTTTTCCACTGAGCTTTTAGGATGACACTTCATAATACTTATCATAAATGGATTGTGAAATGTTTTATATATTTTTATTAGTGTTTAATAAGTACTAGAAAAGTTTGGATTATATTTACTTATTTGAGTCATTTCCTTTAATTAAAAAATTAAATTCAGTGTAACTCTTAACTTGCTATACTAGTTACATACTTTTAATTCTTTCAGTTTTGGGGAAGAAATAAAGTAATATATACTATGTTTTTATAAAGCATAGAAGATGTAGAAAGAGTAAAAAAGATTTTTAAAAAAAAGCACACACAGAGCAGTCAGTGTGATATAATTTATTTAATATAGGACAAGTATTCAGGGCTAGCCTTCATTGTTGTTGTTGAGTATTCAAAGTTAAATAGAAGATCTATATTAACCAAAAAGACACAAATAAAAGGGAACACATTAAGATAACAATATGTGAACACAAGTTTCTTTTTTGTTTTTTATCAAAAGTTAGTAGAAACTACTTTTTTCTAAGTTTGAGTTTAATAACACCACGATTATCAGTCTGTTATGCAAAATGCAATAAAAGCTGCTTCCCAGTGAGAACAGCATAAACAACATACAGCTGTCATTTCTCTTACAGAAAACCATCATATTTAATGATGAGATGTATCATTATTTTATGATTTATTTTGTATTATTATTTATTATATAGAAACTTTTAAAGTTTATTTGGTTGAGTTTTAGGATGATTTTCATGTTTTCCTCTTTTATTTCCCCATTTTCACCATTTTTCTTCTTCCTCTCTGTCTGATGGGATGATAGTTCTCTTGTAAAAGCGTCTCAAACTATTTACTACGTCCATCATTGCAGGAAAATCCTCAAAAACTGACGATGTCCGTATTAGTTCTTCAAAAGCTTGAAGAAACTGTAGTTTTTCATCAAGTTCACTTGCTTGTTTCTTCTTGTATTCTGCCTGAAGAAGAAAATAACATTTATTTTTAGCAAAAGTCAAATTTACTTCTACAGTCAGACTGATTTGCAGTTCTCTTAGTGTGCACGGATATGACTCATACGCAGCTGTTTTTTCCTGCATGACCAAATTTGACTGAGAACATGAACCTGACTGATCCGCCTTCCTTCTGGCTGCTTTTGCTTTTTCTGATTTTCTAAATTGTTCTAAGAAACTTTTCAGAATTTTTTGAAATGTGCAAAACCAGGATGCGTCAGTTGCTTAAGCTCTACATATTAACAACTCTGCATAGAGAGAAAAACACCCAAACTGTGATACGCTTATAATGACTTACATAGTGACTGTAGTTTTAATTTGCAAATAAATGTTTCATAGAAGTACCTTCAGCAACAGTTAATTCAGCAGTGACTTTGTTCTTACTTTCATCAGTGAATTTGTGACATAAACCAGGGACAGCAGAAAGATGAGGATTAAAACGTTGGTGTTTCTGACACCAGCCAGTCCTCTGCTCCTGAACGCTGCTGCTGCCATCACTGTGGAAATAAAAACAGCCTTTGAGCTTAAGAGAAAATGAAAGAAAATAAAAGAAATGAATAAATAAAGAATCAAATCTATGTTTCCTCTTGTTATGTTAATAATATATTTTTTGTTTGAAATCTTACATATAAACCATCCTATGGTGCAGTTTTGCTGATCTTACCTGCCTGGTGAAGGGACAAACAGCTGTTTCACAGACATAAAACACAAGGGAATCACATGCTACAAATACTTAATGTTCTCCTGATGTGACTTCCCACTGATCTGTGAGCTGCTCTTTCACTTTTATCTCACAGTAGTGATATGATCTATGTGGCGGGGGTGTGGTCTCCGGCCTGCTGCAGCAGAGGGGTGTTACAGTGAGCTCTCGGGGTGGTGTGGCTGAGAGGGCGGGTGGGACTGCTTAAGGTGATCATCTTCTTCTCTGTATTTTTAGGTGGGCAGTTTTAGTGTCGGATGAGCGGTGTTGATCCAGTGGGGTGCAGTGATTTCTGTGAAATGTGATGTGTGTGTGAATGATAAAAACACACACACACATGTGATTACAGCCACAGGACTTGAGCTGTGAAAGAATAAACTGCCTCAGAACAAACATCAAGCTTCTTCTTCTATACTCTGGGACAATTTGGCCTTAAGTGGTGTTCTGGCCGACACACCAGGGTGACCGTAGTGCTAAAGAGTGAATCAGCGCCACAACCGTGTGTATTCCTGATATCTCCACTACAATGGGAGAATGAGAAAGAGGTGGAAACACAGCTGGAACAAATCTGATTAATTAAATGGGGCAAGCAAAACTAAACATAGCACACTACCAAAATAAAACCGGGAACAGAAACAGAAAAACTAAATGAAAAAAGTCCAAACTCAAAACCCTGGGACAGCAACCCTGGTACCAAGACAGTTATAGAATTTACATTTTTGGCAGTGAGCAAACACTGGACAACAATCAGCCAGCTGTTTACTTTCTTGTAAAGAAACTCTGTATTAACAGGAAGAAAAGAGGAAAACACAATTATTGATTACATTGCAAGTGATACAGCTTGGAGCATGAGAAACTGTTGTCTTTCTTGTTTCACTCTGAAAATGCTTTTTGATATGACATTTATAAGAACAAGGCTTTGTAAATTTGATGCTTCATGGCCGTTGTATTCATTGTATTCATTTATTCCTGTGTAAATAAATCTGTAAAACGGCGACTATAGGACGGGTCCCTTCATGGTTTTTTGATGAATGTTAAATCTTTTCACCACAATACAAAGTGAGAAGTGAAGCCTAGTTTTTTTTGCACTTTAAAGGTCTTTGAACTAAAATATAAAAATTATACAAACTATAAAGTAAATTTTCAGTGTAATTCGATTTTAAATCAGCTCCTGTTTTTGTTTCATAATTAATTCTAAATTGTAAAATGTTACATTTCATTCTAACAGACTTATGTAATTTGTCTCATTTTAAGGGGATTATTACTTTCTTTAATATTGTATTTTATATGCTGATTGTTTTTTTGTTTGTTTCACATCTGTTGCCAGTTGTTTATGTTACCACAACTGAAATTATTTCTTCTTCTCCACCCGTTTATTCAGCTCAGGATTTTCTTTCCACTTCTTGACTTTATCAACTTTCGAATATCAACTCCTTCATAGTTTTCTTAAATTAGAAATATTTCTCAGTCACCTTACAGTCATGGGATCTCAGGCAACAGGCACATTATATAAGTACTACTTCTATTCTCCTGAAAATATTCGTGAAGACAAAAAAAAGATCTATTAATCTATTTGGATTTGTTTTTTTAAATTAAATATTTCTGTTCTAATAGTTTTGTGGATACAAAATAATACGACAGGACTTGAAGGAAAGTAACACATTTATTCTCATTTGGGGCGACTGAGGATGGATCAGATGAGTTTGCCACCTACCTTGTGTCCTCATACCTGGTGGTAATGGACAGCATGTTGCCTTATCAGTACTGGGGTCTTTTGTTTGATGGTTCCACAGTGCCTCCCTCTGGCCGTGATGAAGTACTACACCCCTCTGCTCTTTCTATTACAGGGAATGTCTAGAAAGCACAAACCTTTAATAATCACAGCTGAGATCATAAACTGTAGTTATCCTTCCTTCCTTTCCTTCTTCCTTCCTCTTAAGCACTTAAGGGTTGCTGGAGATGGCTTGAAGACTATCCCAGCTTTCACAAGGTAAAACTCAGGGTACACACTTGACAGTTCACCACTCATGATCACATTGACAATAGATGATTGTAATTCCCAAAAGAATCACCAATTAACCTAAAAAAGCAAGTTGTTGGACTGTGAGAGGGAGCCGGAGCACCCTCAGAGAACACAACATGCAAACAGCAGCCAGCAGATTCACATGCACGACCTTCTTGCTGTGAGGCAACAGTACCAACCACTGCACCACCGTGCTGACCTTAGAGTGCAGTTGTATGGTGGAAAATGTTACTGTGGATGCTTTAGATTATATTACATACAGAAAAAAGTACTGGTTTATTATTTTAGTGGGCAAAAGAGTCAAGATTGGATCTAAAGGATGTAAATGGACAAGCACAGTGCATTTCTACTCAGTCTGAACACTCGACACAGCTTCATTCACCCAGCTGTACACACATGATTAGGGGAAACTCAACGTTCAGTATCTTCATTTTTTCATAAAATACTTTCTCTGTATCTCTGCTCTGTTTGTTTTTGACTTGAAACACTAAATAAAAGTTTTACTACACATCTGTCTCTATTGTTTAATCAGCAGCTGTAATACTAAACTGTCCAAAATGTAAAAGTCTACATTTAGTAGATTTAGAGACATTTATTTCACCACTTTTAGTTAATGATACTTTATAAACCTATTCTGCTGTTTAACAAAGACAGTATCATCATGTTTAAAGCACTTTTCAATCTGACAGCCGCACTCAGTTCTCCTGCACATGTGTGATCTTGGAGTGAACTGAAGGTTCAGATGCATCTCTCAGGTCCTGTGTGGAGACTTTGCTGGACTTTGTCTGTCTGTTAAAGATGTGATTTACAGATGCTATTCAGCTGGTGTAGATAGTGGGGGTTTAGGTCTAAAACATCGTCTTTTGTCCTCCATTCATCCAGTTTCATGAGATAAAGTTTTGGTATAAGGACTGGACTGAAAAAGACTGAAAAGAGAAACTTTGAAAGAATTTTAGAAGCCTGGAGGAAAAGCAGTGCTTGTTTAATCAAATGTAAAAATACACATTGTTTAAATATCCCAAAGTAAAGAGATCTCTCTGTGAACCTTTAATTCGTCACCCTCTTGTGGCAGCAGCTGGCTACTGTTACTTGCACATGTGCATTGTGGTTTTTTATTACGTTATAATTTAATACAAAACCCTTTAATTAAATTAGTGAGTTGAAGTAATATATGAAATATTAGTGTTAAGTAAGTCCCAGAGTTCAGTTTTTTATAAATACAGTGTACTGTATTTATTCTTATTCTTATTTTATTCTAATTTTTGCTTCATAACTTTTGCACTGTCCACTTCCTGCTGTGACAAAACAAATTTCCCACGTGTGGGACTAATAAAGGTTATCTTATCTTATCTTATTGGACATTAGTTACATTTAATAAGAAGATATGAGATCCAAATATATGCTTATGTCAACACATGTTCATTTTGATGAAGTTTACTGAACAAATTTGAATCATCACAACAACCAAAATGTTAGCAACACATCATAAAGTTTATTATTCTAACTATGGTAACCATGTTGTCCAGAATCGTAACATCGCACCCATTTAGAATCTTACCACCACTTTGAGCCTTTGATCCTTAAACCCATAAATAGGGGTGAGAAGCAACAACTTTTAGTCTGTTATTTGCAGCATTTATGTTCGCAGCCTTCGACTGTTCGTGACACAGATTTAGAGTCTTACCACCAACGTGATCATTTGATCCTAAAACCGACAAATAACAGTGAGAAATAACGACTTTTAGTCCATTACTGGCAGCATTTCTGTTTGCAGCCCTCAACTGTTCACCATTTAGAAACATTTGGATCCTGACTACAGACTCCAACATGTCTCAAGGTGAAGAACCAAAAAGTCAAGAGGTTGACCCCGGCGCTCTTCCCTGGGATGAACCAGAAGACCCTTACCTCTCCTCTCTTCCCTGGGCTGAGCAAGTTGAATTAGAGGAGAAGCGCTTGGCAGAAATGGAGAATGAAAATCTTCTTAACAGAGAGAAGATTGTCTTATTGATGGAGGAAAATGAGAGACAGAGCGCTCAATTACAAAAAATGTCCTACCTGCTCCAAGAAAAGGAGAGTATTATTGATGAAAAACAGTGGGATATCAAAGACATGGAGGAAAGGAACCAAGAGCTCCAAGGAAAGCTGGATGAAGCTCTAGAAAAAATGAAAGAAATCCTCCAGGAGAAGAAACAACAGGACATGAGAGAAAGACAGATGCATGATCAACTTGAAAAGATGGAGATGAAATACAGAGTGGTAAAAGCAAGGGATGATAAAAATCAGGAAACAAATAAAGAGGTTCTTCAAGAGAAAAGGCAGCAGCAGATCAAACAAAGGCGAATGGGCCGCGAGCTTAAGGACATCAAGAAACAAACTGACGAGCTGCAAGTAAAGCTTGATGAAGCTCTGCAAATAAATGAAGCGATCCTCGAAGAGAAAAACCAACAGGACATAAAGAAGCAAGACATGGAGAGGCACATGGAGGGAAAAGACAGGATGCTGCAGGCAAGGCTTAAAGAAACAATGCACAAATATGATGAGTTGCTGCAAGAGAAAAAGCAACAGGAGATGAAACAAAAAGAATTAGATTGCAAGCTTCAGAACATGGAGATAGACAATGAAGGCTTGCGAGTAAAGCTCGATGAAGCTTTACAAAAAAATACAGAAATCCTTGAAGTGAAAGAAGAACTGGTCATAAACCAGGGAGAAATGCAATGCCAGCTCCAAGGCATGGAAGAAAAATACAGAGCACTGCAGGCAATGCATTATGGAACACAGAACAAATATGAAGAGCTGTGTCAAGAAAAAGAACAACAGGACATAAAGCAGAACGAAGAAAAACTTCTTCTTGTCCAAGACTTTGAGAAGACAAAGCAAAAACTGCAAGAACTTGGCAACAAAATTAAGCACACAACAGCTGAACTGGAAGGAGAAAAGGAGAAAGTGCAAAAACAGGAGGCAACAGCTAAAGAACTCAAAGAAAGGCTCAAAGAAGAACAAGCCAAAGTAGAAGAAGTGGAAAAAATATGCAACAAACTTAAGAAGCAAAATACAGAAACAGTGGACGAGTTGAGATCCCTCATACTAGAGAAGAAAGTGCTTGTGGAAAAGCAACTCAAGAAGAAGAAAAAGTGCTTCCGCTTCTTCCTCCGCAGGGCCACTCCTGCCTCATCTTCCTCCACCTCTGTTCCAGCTTAATTTTCCCTTCTCCTCTCCCTCCCCTCTCTCCCCAATAATTTCATAATAAACACAATTGGCTCCTAACACCTGTCCCATCTCCCTCCCCCTCTCTCTCTTTTCACCCTCACCCCCCAACCAGTCCCGACAGTTGACTGCCCCCTCTAGAGCCTGGTTCTGTCATAGGTTTCTTCCTTTAAAGGGAGTTTTTCCTATCCACCGTCGCCTAGTGCTTGCTCAGAGGGCATTGTTGGGGTTTTCTCTCCTCTATCTCTTTCCTCCTTTCTATCCCTTTCCTTGACACCCCCCCCCCCCTTCTATTTTCCCCAATAATTTCATAATAAACACAATTGGCTGCATTTTAAATGTGTCTGATCAGTGTCTTCATTCAAGAATGAATTGTCTTTGTCACAGAGTCATGTGTATTTTGTCTTTTCCTCGGGCTGGTGATCCTCGCGGTCGTTCAGCCCTGGAGTCCAGATTATTAGTGTTTTAATCACATTTAGTGTTACATTTTAGATCACCACAATAGGATATCAACAATTTAGGATTCAGGCATTTGTTTTAGTTTGATATCGTAATCATTCTATGATTGAGTCGTTAACAGAACCAGCAGTTAGCAGCAATAACTTCAAATCAATGACATTTGCAAGCATTCCTTTATACACAGCATTTCAGTCAGGTTGAGGTCTGGACTTCCATGATGTAGATTTGCTGCTGTGCTTGGGGTCATTATCCTGTTGCATGGCCTAATTTAGGAGAAGCTTTATCTGTCGAACAGACAGCCTCACATTTGACTCTAAAACACTTTGGCATACAGAGGAGTTCGTTGACTGCAAGGTGCTTTATTGCTTGTGTCTGCAGAAGAAGCTCAAATCACCACACTTGAACCAGCATATTTGACAGTGGGTTTGAGATGTTTAAGTGTTTGAGTGTCTGAAATACTGACATGTGAACGCCAGAATATAATGGTGAGATTTTAGTGCTGGTTAGATTGCATACACACTGCACATTATAAGGTTTTACAATTTTGCATCTGTGACCATTCAAACACCAGACAGTACTGAATGTTTCTTCTTTCTTTGTGCAACTTTACAATCATAATGTCCATTTTTGGGTTTTGTGGGATTTTTTAGGGAAAGAAGGGAAGTTTTATTTTTAATGATCAGTATCAGTGATTAATCACTACAGTGGGATAAATACATTTGTCATGTTTTCACAGATTTATTTTGATATTACATCATATTTGTAAGAGGAACATTCATTAGGTTTAAACAAAATCATACAAAAGAATTGTAACGCTTGCATATTGTTAACCTAGAAGCACTTTTAGTCTTTGTTAGGTTTATCGAAAAAAAAATTGGCAAACACCCTTTTTTGAATGTCATGCTCTTGCAGGCTGCAGTAACATTTGAGTTTTGTAAGTGCAAAGGTCCATTCAAACAGGTGGTGACATTACAATCCTTGGTTTATGTACATTTTGGAGCTTGTCAACATTCAGCATTTCCAAAAGCAGAATAAAAATGTGAAAGCTTGAAGATATATTTACATGTACATTTATTTTCCTTCCTTGTGGTCATACAAATTCTGCCTCTGATGCTTCTGACTTCAGATGTTAGTAAAAAAAAAAATATTGTTAATTGGGCAAAACAGTTTTTCTTTTAAACATATCAGGAGGTTTATTTTCCCTGACATCATCTAAACACAGGTCCTTTGCAATACTGATAAAGTTTCTCTGTACTTTGCCACATTATATTACAGCAGATCTAGAAGTTGTATCTAAATGGCGATTCTCCGTTAATGAATTTGTATAAGGTCAAGTCCTTACTAACTGTAACAACAACCCACTGCTTCCTACTCTATGCATTATAATCTACAGCATCTACAAAGACACCTTCCAACAAACGGCTACACTCTATGATCTCAGCTATGATAATTAAAGGTTTGTGCTTTCTAGACATTCCCTGTAATGGAAAGAGCAGAGGGGTGTGGTACTTCATCACGGCCAGAAGGAGGCACTGTGTAACCATCAAACAAAAGACCCCAGTGTTGATAAGGCAAGGTACTGTACGTTACCACAGGGTATGAGGATACAGGTAGGTGGCAAAATCATTCAATCCATCATCAGTCACCGCAAATCAGAATAAATTTGTTACGTTCATTCAGGTCCTGATGTATTTTTATAGTTGCATAAAACTACTGAGAGAAAGATATTAAACAAAAAAAAGATAAATCCAGATAGATTCAATTAAATGTCTCTTTTTTAACCCATCATGAACTTCAGTGGTATTTTTAAGAGAATAGAAGTAGTTATGAAAGGGTAGTACTTCAGAAAGTCTGAGGATCCATGAGTGCAAGGCCATTCAGAAATAGTCACGATACATCTTGACCCCGCTCTAATTTGTGAGTGAAAACTATGAAGGTGTGGATATTTAACAGTTTATAAGGTCCTTTCTCTTTGAACCTGCTTTACTCGTCATCAAACTTGTAAATGTGGGAACCACCAAACAGCTGAGCCACAATGACAAACACCTCATTTTCCATGATAACAGATTTGCACCCCACAATAGACTGACCTAAATGGCAAAGAAACACATGAATCGCTTGAGAATAAGACTCAGCTCAAGCATTCTGGGAGTGTTTGTTAGCCTAATGTGTGATTTAGACTTCCTAACTTACAGTGTCACTGGAAACTCCCTTTAACCCTTCACCTAACCTTCCACGTAACCTGACATGCACCTCCTGAGAGATGTAACTACACGTTGGGTCGACACAGCCTGCGAGGACTTAAATGGTTAGAAGGTTGCGCTGCAGGATCAAGAGGGGTTTCCAGTTATGTAGTAAGTTAGGACACATTTCCTGCAGAAAGCGAAATCAAACTTTACCTGTGATGTTATCATAAGTCCTGAAGTTCATTTCTATGTGGTCCCACTGGAAAATCATACAGCTCTCTGTGCTGGGAGCAGAAATGGCCACGTAGACATCATTCTTATTGCTGAATGTGTCAACAGACAACGATTCTGAGGCAACAGACTGATGAAGGATGAAATCTGTGGAAAGGAACATCGGGAAATGTATTTTTCACAAACCAACAAAGCCACGTTAAATGAATAACCTCTACACAACTTAGAAAGACTGTGCTGAGTTCTCTCATCCTGATCTCAGCTGAGATTTACACGGAAACGATCAGTGGAAATCGTTAAGGTACTATTGGTCTACATTCTTCTTCTATGGTAGCAGCCTGGGCAAAGTAACACCCAAATTTAAACTTCTGCTTTCTGTTGGCACCAATGACTGTAGAAAACATATTGTATTTCACGGCTAAACTGGGAGAAAGACAGACTGCAAGAATTACACAGCACACTATTTTCCTATTACTATGTACAAACTCACAGCTCTATAAGGGAGTCAAGGTCAATGAGGAGCTTTTTACCTCGGCGCTGTCACTTGGTGTTCGCTCGCTCTGTGGTATAGTATCACTTCCTGTTCCTGCTCAAACACAGTGGTGTTTCTGAGTAGCTTTTCTGCTTAGCAATTTAATTTAAATCTTTTGATACATCCCGTTTTCATAGTATAATCTTAACGTGATTTATCTGAATCACCCTTTCTGTGTACTCACTACCTAATTTATAGCCAAAGTATTCACTCACTGTCTCTGTACTGTTTCGCTAGCTTAGCTTAGCTTAGCTCGTAGCCGACTCGTTAGCACCATGGCTACTTCACCTGCTCCTCCTGCACTTTCCTGCTCATTGTGTCAGATGTTTAGTTACTCCTCGGCCTCCTTTAGCAGTAATGATACCTGTAACAAATGTAGCATATTTGCAGCTCTGGAGGCCAGGATTACTGAATTGGAGACTCGGCTTCGCACCCTTCATTCACCCGTAGCTAGCCAGGCCCCTGTAGCTGGTGCAGCCGAAGATAGCGTAGGCCCCGCTAGCTGTTCCCCGGCAGACCCCAAGCAGCTGGGGAAAGAGGGCGGCTGGGTGACGGTGAGGAGGAAGCATAGTCTTAAACTGAAGCCCCAGGTACACCACCAACCTGTTCATGTGTCTAACCGTTTTTCCCCACTCGGCGACACACCCGCCGGGGGTCAAACTCTGGTAACTGGCGATTCTGTTCTCAGACATGTGAAGCTAGAGACACCGGCAACCATAGTCAATTGCCTTCCAGGGGCCAGAGCAGGCGACATTGAAGGAAATTTAAAACTGCTGGCTAAGGGTAAACGTAAATACAGTAAGATCATAATTCACGTCGGCAGTAATGACACCCGGTTACGCCAATCGGAGGTCACTAAAATCAATATTGAATCGGTGTGTAACTTTGCAAAAACAATGTCGGACTCTGTAGTTTTCTCTGGTCCCCTCCCCAATCAGACCAGGAGTGACATGTTTAGCCGCATGTTCTCCTTAAATTGCTGGCTGTCTGAGTGGTGTCCCAGAAACGATGTGGGCTTCATAGATAATTGGCAAACCTTCTGGAGGAAACCTGGTCTTGTTAGGAGAGACGGCATCCATCCCACTTTGGATGGAGCAGCTCTCATTTCTAGAAATATGGACCAATTTATTAAACTCCCCAAAATATGACTATCCAGAGTTGGGACCAGGAAGCAGAGTTGCAGTCTTACACGCCTCTCTGCAGCTTCTCTCCTCCTGCTACCACCCCAAAAACCCATCTCCATTGAGACTGTGTCAGCTCCCAAAATGACAAAAAAACAAACCAAAAACCAGCAACAAACAACTTCAACATAGAAAATCACAAAGAAAGAACAATACAGTATCCACATCTGAACCAAAGAGTAAAACAGTGAAATGTGGATTATTAAATATTAGGTCTCTCTCCTCCAAGTCTCTGTTAGTACATGACTTAATAATTGATCAACAAATCGATTTACTCTGCCTTACAGAAACCTGGTTGCAGCAGGATGATTATGTTAGTTTAAATGAATCAACACCCCCGAGTCATTCTAACTACCAGAAACCTCGAAGCACAGGCCGAGGGGGCGGTGTGGCAGCAATTTTTCACACCAGCCTATTAATTAACGAAAGATCCAGACAGACTTTTAATTCATTTGAAAGCCTGATGCTTAGCCTTGTCCACCCCAGCTGTAAAACTCAGAAACCAGTCTTACTTGTTATTATCTATCGTCCACCTGGGCCTTACACAGAGTTTCTCTCTGATTTCTCAGACTTTTTATCTGATTTAGTGCTCAGCTCAGATACAATAATTATTGTGGGTGATTTTAACATCCATGTAGATGCTAAAAATGACAGCCTCAACATGGCATTTAATCTGTTATTAGACTCAATTGGCTTCTCTCAAAATGTAAAAGAACCCACCCACCACTTTAATCACACTCTAGATCTCATTTTAACATATGGCATAGAAACTGAACATGTAACAGTGTTTCCTGAAAACCCTCTGCTGTCTGATCATTTCCTGATAACATTTACATTTACAATAATTGATTACACAGCAATGGAGAGTAGACTTTATCAAAGTAGATGTCTTTCTGAAAGTGCTGTAACTAAGTTTAAGAATATAATCCACCCACTGTTATCATCTTCAATGCCCTGTACCAACATAGAGCAGAGCAGCTATCTGAACACTACTCCAACAGAGGTTGATTATCTTGTTAATAATTTTACCTTCTCACTACGTACGACTCTGGATACTGTAGCTCCTGTGAAAACTAAGGCCTCAAATCCGAAGTACCTGACTCCGTGGTATAATTCTCAAACACGTAGCCTAAAGCAGATAACTCGTAAGCTGGAGAGGAAATGGCGTGTCACAAATTTAGAGGATCATCATTTAGCCTGGAGAAATAGTTTGCTGCTTTATAAGAAAGCCCTCCGCAAAGCCAGAACATCTTACTATTCGTCACTGATTGAAGAAAATAAGAACAACCCCAGGTTTCTCTTCAGCACTGTAGCCAGGCTGACAAAAAGTCAGAGCTCTTTTGAGCCAACCATCCCTTTAACGTTAACTAGTAATGACTTCATGAACTTCTTCACAAATAAAATTTTTATCATTAGAGAAAAAATTACCAATAATCATCCCACAGATGTAATATTATCTACAGCTACTTTTAGTACCATCGATGTTAAGTTAGACTCTTTTTCTCCAATTGATCTTTCTGAGTTAACTTCAATAATTAATTCCTCCAAACCATCAACGTGTCTTTTAGACCCCATTCCTACAAAACTGCTCAAAGAAGTCCTGCCATTAATTAATTCTTCGATCTTAAGTATGATCAACCTATCTCTAATAATCGGCTATGTACCACAGGCCTTCAAGGTGGCTGTAGTTAAACCTTTACTCAAAAAGCCATCTCTAGACCCAGCTGTCTTAGCTAATTACAGGCCAATCTCCAACCTTCCTTTTATATCAAAAATCCTTGAAAGAGTAGTTGTCAAACAGCTAACAGATCATCTGCAGAGGAATGGCTTATTTGAAGAGTTTCAGTCAGGTTTCAGAGCTCATCACAGCACAGAAACAGCTTTAGTGAAGGTTACAAATGATCTTCTTATGGCCTCTGACAGTGGACTCATCTCTGTGCTTGTCCTGCTAGACCTTAGTGCTGTGTTTGATACTGTTGATCATAATATCCTATTAGAGCGATTAGAACATGCTGTAGGTATTACAGGTACTGTGCTGCAGTGGTTTGTATCATATCTATCTAATAGACTCCAATTTGTACATGTAAATGGAGAGTCCTCTTCACCCACTAAGGTCAATTACGGTGTTCCACAGGGTTCAGTGCTAGGACCAATTCTATTTACATTATACATGCTTCCCCTAGGCAGCATCATTAGAAGACATAGCATAAATTTCCACTGCTATGCAGATGACACGCAGCTCTATCTATCCATGAAGCCAGGTAACACACACCAATTAGTTAAACTGCAGGAATGTCTTAAAGACATAAAGACCTGGATGGCCGCTAACTTTTTGCTTCTTAATTCAGATAAAACTGAGGTTATTGTACTCGGCCCTGAGAATCTTAGAAATATGGTATCTAACCAGATTCTTACTCTGGATGGCATTACCTTGGCCTCCAGTAACACTGTGAGGAACCTTGGAGTCATTTTTGACCAGGACATGTCCTTCAATGCACATATTAAACAAATATGTAAGACTGCTTTCTTCCATTTGCGCAACATCTCTAAAATTAGAAATATCCTGTCTCAGAGTGATGCTGAAAAACTAGTTCATGCCTTCATTACTTCCAGGCTGGACTACTGTAATTCTTTATTATCAGGATGTCCTAAAAACTCCCTGAAAAGTCTTCAGCTAATCCAAAATGCTGCAGCAAGAGTCCTGACAGGGACTAGGAAGAGAGAACATATTTCTCCTGTTTTGGCTTCCCTTCATTGGCTTCCTGTTAAATCCAGAATTGAATTCAAAATCCTGCTCCTCACATACAAGGTCTTAAATAATCAGGCCCCATCTTATCTTAATGACCTTGTGGTACCATATCACCCTATTAGAGCACTTCGCTCTCGCTCTGCAGGCCTACTTGTTGTTCCTAGAGTATTTAAAAGTAGAATGGGAGGGAGAGCCTTCAGTTTTCAGGCCCCTCTTCTGTGGAACCAGCTTCCAGTTTGGATTCGGGAGACAGACACTATCTCTACTTTCAAGATTAGGCTTAAAACTTTCCTTTTTTCTAAAGCATATAGTTAGGGCTGGACCAGGTGACCCTGAATCCTCCCTTAGTTATGCTGCAATAGACGTAGGCTGCCGGGGATTCCCATGATGCATTGAGTTTTTCCTTTCCAGCCACTCACTATGTGTTAATAGACCTCTCTGCATCGAATCATATCTGTTATTAATTTCTGTCTCTCTTCCACAGCATGTCTTTCATCCTGTTTTCCTTCTTCACCCCAACCGGTCGCAGCAGATGGCCCCGCCCCTCCCTGAGCCTGGTTCTGCCGGAGGTTTCTTCCTGTTAAAAGGGAGTTTTTCCTTCCCACTGTCGCCAAAGTGCTTGCTCATAGGGGGTCATATGATATGATTGTTGGGGTTTTCTCTGTATTTATTATTGTGCGATCTATTGTACAATATAAAGCGCCTTGAGGCGACTTTTGTTGTGATTTGGCGCTATATAAATAAAATTGAATTGAATTGAATTGAATTGAGGAGGTCCCTGGGCAAGGCTTTAATGTTATTGTTTGCCAAAGACCTGGAAACAAATGCAGTTGATTATGAAAAAGAGACATCATTAAATCATGTATAACAGATAACAGTTGTATTTTCAGTCACTGGAACACACAAGTGAGTCAGGTCCCTGAGTCCTCTGAAGGCATATTTGGATGTAGTCTCTAGTTTGTTACTCTCAATGAATCTGTGGATCAACAAGAAGAAAAAGAAAAGTATATTTTTTGATCAATTTCAACATTTTGCCAGCTAGTAAACCAAATGGTAAATGGACTGGTTCTTGTACAGCACTTTTCTATTTTGCCTGAGCACTCGAAATCCTTGAAACCTGTCTAATTCAGATCAGGACCTCAAAGCACCAGCAGCCCAGATCAGCTGATCACAGCCTGGACACAAAGAAAATTTACTGAAGCTTTGAATAGAAATTGCGATTCTTAACCTCTTGTTGAGCCACTACAACCAATTTTAGAGTTCCCCCACCTGCTGAATCCCACTTTAACCCGTTCCTTACTCATTTTCTGTTTAGAGTCGCTCTCTACAATGTAGAGATATTTTAAAATCTTTCGTCTTTTTCTCTGCTCATGTTCTACCAAACTGATTCAAGCTGAGTATATTTATGAGAATTAAAATTTAAAGAAGTAAAGGTCATTTTCTTATGTATTAATGTTACTTTAATGATACATTAATATAGCACAAGGTTCAATTAGCTTTGCACAAAAAATAGCTGGTAGAAAAATCCTCCAAAGAGCTACTTTTACTGGAGTGGTTTTGCCACTAATATCTGTACTTCTGATTAAGTACAGAATGTCTTTGCTTTTGCCATCTCACACTCTTTCATGTTTAAATCCATCTTTAATGGGACCACAGAGGAAATATTTGCTGGAGCACACCTCGTGTCCCCCAGAATCCTTACTTTGTCCATGTGAATTTTAAACAATCAAATCTTGTGAAAATGGCCACAACTTGTATATTTAACACAGACATAATAGGGGAGACCGGGGATAGTTGTAACGTGGGTCAGTTGTAACACTTTATCAGGGCTAAGTTTCAAATGATGTGACTCATCCTGTGCATGCCCAATTCAGTTCTGCTATCACATGTGAAAAATCAGCACATTTTGTCAAACACAGACAATATAACACGAAAAAAAGTAATTTGTATGCCAAAAAGTAAGTTTTTCTACTTTATTTCAATTTCTAATAGCATTATCTGCTTTGCAGTCAAGTGGAGCGTGCGTCTGTCCTCTCAGTAAGTGAGTGAGACAGTAGACAGCGGTGAGGAGGGCTGTGCGAGTGCATCGCAAAAACGCATAAATATGCCTGACACCTGTAAACAAAGCAGCATCTGGCTGCAGTTTAAAGACTTTTTTGTCTCTGTCTTGGTCTCGGTCTTGTCTTGTCTTGGTCTCGATACCCTCTAATCTTGGTATTGTCTTGGTCTTGGTTTAGGCGGTCTTGACTAAAAGTCTACAACTTTATTACTTTCATTTTCTTCCAAAAGCAGTTTTTGAAACATCTTTGTGAACTGACTAATGCTTGAACATTGCTGTAGGTCCACAGGAAAACTGTTCCACAGTTTTACCTCACAAATGGTAAAACAAAAGGTTTTAACCCTTGTCCGTGCTTTAAGAGTCTTCATCAATGTTCCCTCTAAGCTGCGCACGTGCGCAATTGCGCACTGTTGGCACGGTCTCTGCGCACAGAAAATCTGCGTTGCGCACAAAAAAAATCTAACCTGAATTGAAATTAAAATTAAAACTTTAACAATTCTGTTTTGCAGTGTTAGTCAGTAAGTGACTGGCTGCTCCTGTATGGGATTAGAACGATGCCACCTTATCCTATAGTCCAGCCAATAATGTGATTCACATTCGTATACACGCAGCCAATCAACGTCGTTGACAGGCTATGACAGCGTCCTTATGTGCCGACACCGGTGTTTTAGCGAGCAAAGCGGCGTGGCTGATGTGCAGTGAAGCCACATTAATGACAACGTGTACAACCATTGGAGATGTGAGCAGGACAGACGGAACAATTGACGGAAAAAGTGTGGACTTTATACCAGTTTTTAAATTGTGTTGATGGGCCACGTAAAATCAGAGTTATGATAAAAATATATGCAATGTTTGGTTTTCTTCCTGAATACTATCGTTGTTTATATTTACTGCGGGAAGAAACGGTAAAAACGGCGTTTTATAAGGAAAACGCTCGAAAGCACTCTCCGCCTGTGAGCAAAAACAACACCAAAAAACCCCCACCCTTTCCTATTGGTCGAAAAAATTACCGTGTCGACCAATCAAAAAATGATATGGCAACGTGGCATCTAGTTGTTAAGAAACGGGGGGAAGTTTTAGGAGTGACGGCGGTGTTCTGAGATGTGAGAGATTTGAGACGTTTAGCGCAAATCTTGTGTAGTTAGTGTGTAGTGTAGTCAATAGTTTTGTTGGCGTGTCAGAACATTGAGGCGGCTGCTGAATGTTACAGGTGTTACAGGAGTGATACATCTCCTGTTGTCAGGCCTGCAGGTATCAGAGAGAGATAAGATAAGATAAGATAAGACTTTATTGATCCCTCGATGGGGAAATTTTTGCGTCACCTCAGCTCAGGTACAGATATCAGAAGGAAATACAAAAAAAATACAAATAAGTACAATCAATGAAAAAAGTAAGATAATACACTATATACAATGGTAGCATACACAGTATGTGATTATGGATATGGTTGGAAATATGGAAGACATAAACTATATCGCTTGATATAGCTATTGTACCACTACTACTATTCCTATTTATAGACATGTACACACACACATGTACACACTAAATATACATATGTATACATATACATACATATATACCTGCACATGTCCATACACATGGAAGGTCCATTATGCATGAAGTGGTGACCGTGGATGTTCACAGTGTCCAGTGACTTATGACATTGTGATTGAGGAGTTAAAGAGTCTAACTGCTGTCGGGATGAATGATCAGGCTGTTGTTCTCCTTTATCTCATAGTGGACAGAAATTATTTTTTGGAGTGGCACAAATAATTTGTGTGGCATCAGATTTGATGCAGAACAGCTGATTGTTCTGTAAATAGTTTGAAATGTTTATTTAAAAACGCCTTGGCTGCATTAAAAAAAATAAATAGCCTCAAAAAACTTTGTTGTTTGCCAAACTGAGTTACTTTTTTGAAGTGGTAACTATATAATTAATTGCCCAGCATTGGTCATTATATACTGTATTTTGCAGACAGAGAGTTACAGGACTCTCCCAGACCACAGACTCAGACTCATAATACAAGTCAGAGCTTTATGAAAAAAAAAAGAAAAAGTTGTGTTTTCAAAATTGGAGTTAAAGTTATTTTTACTTCCAATAGTGTTAACATACTACACAGGTCATGAACAAGATTTTTTAAATTTTCATTGTAAGTGGGCTAAAGCAGTTAATTAAAAGTAGTCTAACATAAATGTAAATGCTGTAATTTGATTATTGTAATAAACCATGTAACTTGGATGGATTAGATGCTGGCGTGACCACAGTGCACACGTCTGATGTCGCTCACAGTGGTCCAAGGGATCGCTCAGGGAGTTTGTGTGTTCGCTCAGACACATGAAAAATTAGAGGGAACATTGGTCTTCATATTTAATTTTCCCCTCAATTCATCCTCTGTACATTTCCTGGTACTGTGTCTGGCTTTGTACATAATTTTTGCAGTTTTATATTTTATAAAATCCATAAACTTCAGAATTTTTAATTTCAAGAACAATTCAAGAAAAGTTAGGAAGCAAAGAAAGACAGTCATCGTCTCCATTGTAAGTGGGCGGGGAGGATGCTACAGTTTGTACAAGAAGCATCAGCTCTGATTTATTTTAACTTTAGGGCTTGACGAAGAAGCGCAAGAGAAAATCTTCACATGATACAGTTACATACAAATGACATACACATGTATAATGTTTAAAAATATAATCGAACATTAATGAATTATTGGTCAATATCAGAAAAGCAAAAGACATTCTCTGTTTACCACAACATGTACCAAATTAATTTAATAAAGTTACATATGAATAACTTAATGGGGATATAAGTCAAACTTACTTCTACAGTCAGACTGAGTTGCAGTTCTCTTAGTGTGCACTGACATGACTCATACGCATTTGTTGTTTCCTACATGACCAAATTTGACTGATAACATGCAATAGAGATGAAACTGACTGACCCGCCTTCCTTCTGGCTGCTTTTGCTTTTTCTGATTTCCTAAGTTGTTCTAAGAAACTTGTCAGAATTTTTTTAAATTTACAAAAACAGGATGCGTCCATTTAAACTCTGATATGCTTATAATGAGTTACATAGTGACTGTAGTTTTACATTTGCAAATAAATGTTTCATAGAAGTACCTTCAGCAACAGTTAATTCAGCAGTGACTTTGTTCTTACTTTCATCAGTGAATTTGTGACATAAACCAGGGACAGCAGAAAGATGAGGATTAAAACGTTGGTGTTTCTGACACCAGCCAGTCCTCTGCTCCTGAACGCTGCTGCTGCCATCACTGTGGAAATAAAAACAGCCTTTGAGCTTAAGAGAAAATGAAAGAAAATAAAAGAAATGAATAAATAAAGAATCAAATCTATGTTTCCTCTTGTTATGTTAATAATATATTTTTAAAAACATCTTAGGTATAAACCATCCTATGGTGCAGTTTTGCTGATCTTACCTGCCTGGTGAAGGGACAAACAGCTGTTTCACAGACTGAAAACACAAGGGAATCACATGCTACAAATACTTAATGTTCTCCTGATGTGACTTCCCACTGATCTGTGAGCTGCTCTTTCACTTTTATCTCACAGTAGTGATATGATCTATGTGGCGGGGGTGTGGTCTCCGGCCTGCTGCAGTAGAGGGGTGTTACAGTGAGCTCTCGGGGCGGTGCCGAGGTGTGGCTGAGAGGGCGGGTGTGACTGCTCAAGGTGATCATCTTCTTCTCTCTATTTTTAAATAGTGATGACGGGGACGGAGACTGGGAGGAAGAAGCAGCTGTTCCTGTGTGACTGATGCTGGAACATCAGAACGAAAATAAAACTAACCTATAGTGAATGAAATCCAGTGTGCGTGTCGGGTCCTTACCACAATCTACTTTACAGGAACAGAGGCCCACTTTAAACTGTCCAAGATCATCCCACATATTTAAGTTTTATCAAGAGCCATCGCAGCAGGTGGCAGAAAAAGCAGGTGAATGCCTTTAAGGACTGCAACATTAACGACGTTTAAAGACAAAGAACTCTTTTTTTAGGACACTGGAATAGAATATAGAAATGAAGCAGAAGCCAATCCAATGTTAGAGCCAGCACCAAGTTTGTTAAACATGACACCAGTCCATAGTGCAGTTTTGTAATAATTCAAATTTTAGATTTTTCATTTAATATTCAATTCATCTTTCTCAGATAATCAGTAGCATATCTTAACATAAAAATGGACATTACAGAGGACTGAGCAATATACGCATATAACTAATGTACTAATGGCAGCTAACTATGGAGATACAAGTGTTTATAATTTGATGCAAACACTGAAAACTGAAAGTATAAGAGGCCCTGGTCAGACCCTCTGAGACCTTAATTTACAGTCTTTTTTTTGCATCAATTTTTTTTTTTGTTTCTTAAACATGTGATCATTAAATAATGATTGTATGTTTGTGACGTACTCTACAATCCTTAAAATGCAAAGTTTTTTTTAATTTAATGTATCTACTGTAACTCTACAGTTTCGAGAACCTAACTGTTTGTAATAATTTACAATTTACTTTGCTATTAGTACAAAAATGTAGAACATTGTGTTCCAACAGTGTCTCATTTGTTTATTAATACTTATCATCATTCATGTTTGCACATGGCCAATTCAGTAATGAGCCACAGCTGTCCTCTTTCTTTGTGAGTTTCACAATTTGTAAAACTAGGCAATTATAATAATTTGAATGTCTTTTGCTAATGCTACTTAACAAACAACACAGACATGTGCTTTAAGTTTACATAAAAATCACAGATTCAGACAAGAATAACCCTCTGCTTTTAGTCCAGCAGCACTGAAGGGAACTTAACTAGATAGCTCATTATCCTCATCACTTGGCATTGAGGTAAACCAGAAAAAATAACCTGGCCCTTTTATTTAAAAAAATAATATCCAGCAGTTCAGGAGGCCGACCGCATGGCCAGCAATGCTCCACTGGGGAACGACGGAGGTAATGGGACACCTTGGGCGGCTTGGCAGGTGCCTGCTTAGCGCAGACTTCTGGCTCAGGTGGAGCAGGACTAGTAGTCTGCTCTGGATGCTGGTACTGGCGCTCATGTTGATGGCTGGCCATTCTCTCCCTCGCAGCAGGTATGGGTGCTGGGACTGACCAAATGCGAGGACTCGCAGGCTGGCTTGGAATATGAACAGTTTTATTATAGGAGCTAAGAGACCTGAACACAAATGGCTAAATTAAACAGGCGCACACACGACGAGTTGACAGCAACATGACCAGGAGCAGAGATAGAAAGGATAATGAGTGTAGAAAGGCCCCAAAGTTTATAGGACAAGTCTATTCTGTTCTTATACAGGTGTTTATAAGTTTCAGAACAAACCTCAAGCTTCTTCTTCTACACTCTGAGACAATTTGGCTTTAATTGGTGTTGTGTCCGACACACCGGGGTGACCGCAGTGCTAAAGACTGAATCACATAGACAACTGTGTGATTAAAAATATTTCTCAGTCACCTTACAATCATGGGATCTCAGGCAATGGGCACTACCATTATATAAGTACCACTTCTATTCTCCTGAAAATTTTCATGACATTCATGAAGGTAAAAAAAAAAGATCCATTCATCTATTTGGATTTATCTTTTTAAGTTAAATATTTCTGTTCTAATAGTTTTGTGGATACAAAATAATACAACAGGAGTTGAAGGAAAGTAACACATTTATTCTCATTTGGGGCGACTGAGGATGGATCAGATGAGTTTGCCACCTACCTTGTGTCCTCATACCTGGTGGTAATGGACAGCATGTTGCCTTATCAGCACTGGGGTCTTTTGTTTGATGGTTCCACAGTGCCTCCCTCTGGCCGTGATGAAGTACTACACCCCTCTGCTCTTTCTATTACAGGGAATGTCTAGAAAGCACAAACCTTTAATAATCACAGCTGAGATCATAAACTGTAGTTATCCTTCCTTCCTTTCCTTCTTCCTTCCTCTTAAGCACTTAAGGGTTGAAGGAGATGGCTTGAAGACTATCCTAGTAGATTTAGAGATATTTATTTCACCACTTTTAGTTAATGATACTTTATAAACCTATTTTGCTGTTTAACAAAGACAGTATCATCATGTTTAAAGCACTTTTCAATCTGACAGCAGCACTCAGTTCTCCTGCACATGTGTGATCTTGGAGTGAACTGAAGGTTCAGATGCATCTCTCAGGTCCTGTGTGGAGACTTTGCTGGACTTTGTTTGTCTGTTAAAGATGTGATTTGCAGATGCTATTCAGCTGGTGTAGATAGTGGGGGGTTTAGGTCTGAAACATCTTCTTTGGTCCTCCATTCATCCAGTTTCATGAGATAAAGTTTTGGTACAAGGATTGGACTGAAAAAAGACTGAAAAGAGAAACTTTGAAAGAATTTTAGAAGCCTGGAGGAAAAGCAGTGCTTGTTTAATCAAATGTAATGATACACATTGTTTAAATGTCCCAAAGTAAAGAGATCTCTCTGTGAACCTTTAATTCATCACCCTCTTGTGGCAGCAGCTGGCTACTGTTACTTGCACATGTGCATTGTGGTTTTTTATTACGTTATAATTTAATACAAAACCCTTTAATTAAATTAGTGAGTTGAAGTAATATATGAAATATTAGTGTTAAGTAAGTCCCAGAGTTCAGTTTATTGGACATTAGCTACATTTAATAAGAAGATATGAGATCCAAATATATGCTTATGTCAACACATGTTCATTTTGATGAAGTTTACTGAACAAATTTGAATCATCACAACAACCAAAATGTTAGCAACACATCATAAAGTTTATTATTCTAACTATGGTAACCATGTTGTCCAGAATCGTGACATCGCACCCATTTAGAATCTTACCACCACTTTGAGCCTTTGATCCTTAAACCCATAAATAGGGGTGAGAAGCAACAACTTTTAGTCTGTTATTTGCAGCATTTATGTTCGCAGCCTTCGACTGTTCGTGACACAGATTTAGAGTCTTACCACCAACGTGATCATTTGATCCTAAAACCGACAAATAACGGTGAAAAACAACGACTTTTAGTCCATTACTGGCAGCATTTCTGTTTGCAGCCCTCAACTATTCGCCATTTAGAAACATTTGGATCCTGACTCCAGACTCCAACATGTCTCAAGGTGAAGAACCAAAACGTCAAGAAGTTGACCCCGGCGCTCTTCCCTGGGATGAACCAGAAGACCCTTACCTCTCCTCTCTTCCCTGGGCTGAGCAAGTTGAATTAGAGGAGAAGCGCTTGGCAGAAATGGAGAATGAACATCTTCTTAACAGAGAGAAGATTGTCTTATTGATGGAGGAAAATGAGAGACAGAGCGCTCAATTACAAAAAATCTCCTACCTGCTCCAAGAAAAGGAGAGTATTATTGATGAAAAACAGTGGGATATCAAAGACATGGAGGAAAGGAACCAAGAGCTCCAAGGAAAGCTGGATGAAGCTCTAGAAAAAATGAAAGAAATCCTCCAGGAGAAGAAACAACAGGACATGAGAGAAAGACAGATGCACGATCAACTCGAAAAGATGGAGATCAAATACAGAGTGGTAAAAGCAAGGGATGATAAAAATCAGGAAACAAATAAAGAGGTTCTTCAAGAGAAAAGGCAGCAGCAGATCAAACAAAAGCGAATGGGCCGCGAGCTTAAGGACATCAAGAAACAAAATGACGAGCTGCAAGTAAAGCTTGATGAAGCTCTGCAAATAAATGAAGCGATCCTCGAAGAGAAGAACCAAGAGGACATAAAGAAGCGAGACATGGAGAGGCAACTCCAACACATGGAGGGAAAAGACAGGATGCTGCAGGCAAGGCTAAAAGAAACAATGCACAAATATGACAAGTTGCTGCAAGAGAAAAAGCAACAGGAGATGAAACAAAAAGAATTAGATTGCAAGATTCAGAACATGGAGAAAAACAATGAAGGCTTGCGAGTAAAGCTCGATGAAGCTTTGCTAAATAATACAAAATCCTTGAAGTGAAACAACAACTGGTCATAAACCAGGGAGAAATGCAATGCCAGCTCCAAGGCATGGAAGGAAAATACAGAGCACTGCAGGCAATGCATTATGAAACACGGAACAAATATGAAGAGCTGTGTCAAGAAAAAGAACAACAGGATATAAAGCAGAACGAAGAAAAACTTCTTCTTGTCCAAGACTTTGAGAAGACAAAGCAAAAACTGCAAGAACTTGGCAACAAAATTAAGCACACAACAGCTGAACTGGAAGGAGAAAAGAAGAAAGTGCAAAAACAGGAGGCAACAGCTAAAGAACTCAAGGAAAGGCTCAAAGAAGAACAAGCCAAATTAGAAGAAGTGGAAAAAATATGCAACAAACTTAAGAAGCAAAATACAGAAACAGTGGACGAGTTGAGATCCCTCATACTAGAGAAGAAAGTGCTTGTGGAAAAGCAGCTCAAGAAGAAGAAAAAGTGCTTCCGCTTCTTCCTCCGCAGGGCCACTCCTGCCTCATCTTCCTCCACCTCTGTTCCAGCTTAATTTTCCCTTCTCCTCTCCCTCCCCTCTCTCCCCAATAATTTCATAATAAACACAATTGGCTCCTAACACCTGTCCCATCTCCCTCCCCCCTCTCTCTCTTTTCACCCTCACCCCCAACCAGTCCCGACAGTTGACTGCCCCCTCTAGAGCCTGGTTCTGTCATAGGTTTCTTCCTTTAAAGGGAGTTTTTCCTATCCACCGTCGCCTAGTGCTTGCTCAGAGGGCATTGTTGGGGTTTTCTCTCCTCTATCTCTTTCCTCCTTTCTATCCCTTTCCTTGACCCCCCCACCCACCCCCCTTTCTATTTTCCCAATAATTTAATAATAAACACAATTGGCTGCATTTTAAATATGTCTGATCAATGTCTTCATTCAAGAATGAATTGTCTTTGTCACAGAGTCATGTGTATTTTCTCTTTTCCTCGGGCTGGTGATCCTCGCGGTCGTTCAGCCCTGGAGTCCAGATTATTAGTGTTTTAATCACATTTAGTGTTACATTTTAGATCACCACAATAGGATATCCACAATTTAGGATTCAGGCATTTGTTTTAGTTTGACATCGTAATCATTCTATGATTGAGTTGTTAACAGAACCAGCAGTTAGCAGCAATAACTTCAAATCAATGACATTTGCAAGCATTCCTTTATACACAGCATTTCAGTCAGGTTGAGGTCTGGACTTCCATGATGTAGATTTGCTGCTGTGCTTGGGGTCATTATCCTGTTGCATGGCCTAATTTAGGAGAAGCTTTATCTGTCGGACAGACAGCCTCACATTTGACTCTAAAACACTTTGGCATACAGAGGAGTTCGTTGACTGCAAGGTGCTTTATTGCTTGTGTCTGCAGAAGAAGCTCAAATCACCACACTTGAACCAGCATATTTGACAGTGGGTTTGAGATGTTTAAGTGTTTGAGTGTCTGAAATACTGACATGTGAACGCCAGAATATAATGGTGAGATTTTAGTGCTGGTTAGATTGCATACACACTGCACATTATAAGGTTTTACAATTTTGCATCTGTGACCATTCAAACACCAGACAGTACTGAATGTTTCTTCTTTCTTTGTGCAACTTTACAATCATAATGTCCATTTTTGGGTTTTGGGGTTTTTTTAGGGAAAGAAGGGAAGTTTTATTTTTAATGATCAGTATCAGTGATTAATCACTACAGTGGGATAAATAAACTTGTCATGTTTTCACAGATTTATTTTGATATTACATCATATTTGTAAGAGGAACATTCATTAGGTTTAAACAAAATCATACAAAAGAATTGTAACGCTTGCATATTGTTAACCTAGAAGCACTTTTAGTCTTTGTTAAGTTTATCGAAAAGGAATTTGGCAAACACCCTTTTTTGAATGTCATGCTCTTGCAGGCTGCAGTAACATTTGAGTTTTGTAAGTGCAAAGGTCCATTCAAACAGGTGGTGACATTACAATCCTTGGTTTATGTACATTTTGGAGCTTGTCAACATTCAGCATTTCCAAAAGCAGAATAAAAATGTGAAAGCTTGAAGATATATTTACATGTACATTTATTTTCCTTCCTTGTGGTCATACAAATTCTGCCTCTGATGCTTCTGACTTCAGATGTTAGTATATAAAATATTGTTAATTGGGCAAAACTGTTTTTCTTTTAAACATATCAGGAGGTTTATTTTCCCTGACATCATCTAAACATGGGGTGTCGAACTCCAGGCCTCGAGGGCCGGTGTCCTGCAGGTTTTAGATGTGTCCTTAATCCTACACACCTGAATCAAATGGTTAGTTCATTAGCAGGCATCTGGAGAAGTTCAAGACATGTTGAGGAGTTAATTTAGCCATTTGAATCAGCTGTGTTGGATCAAGGACACATCTAAAACCTGCAGGACACCGGCCCTCGAGGCCTGGAGTTCGACACCTGTGATCTAAACACAGTTCCTTTGCAATACTGATAAAGTTTCTCTGTACTTTGCCACATTATATTACAGCAGATGTAGAAGTTGTATCTAAATGGTGATTCTCCATTAATGGATTTGTATAAGGTCAAGTCCTGGATATTTTACTAACTGTAACAACAAACCACTGCTTCCTACTCTATGCATTATAATCTACAGTATCTACAAAGACACCTTCCAACAAACGGCTACACTCTATGATCTCAGCTATGATAATTAAAGGTTTGTGCTTTCTAGACATTCCCTGTAATGGAAAGAGCAGAGGGGTGTGGTACTTCATCACGGCCAGAAGGAGGCACTGTGTCACCATCAAACAAAAGACCCCAGTGTTGATAAGGCAAGGTACTGTACGTTACCACAGGGTATGAGGATACAGGTAGGTGGCAAAATCATTCAATCCATCATCAGTCACCGCAAATCAGAATAATTTTGTTACGTTCATTCAGGTCCTGATGTATTTTTATAGCTGCATAAAACTACTAAGAGAAAGATATTAAACAAAAAAAGATAAATCCAGATAGATTCAATTAAATGTCTCTTTTTAACCCATCATGAACTTCAGTGGTATTTTTAAGAGAATAGAAGTAGTTATGAAAGGGTAGTACTTCAGAAAGTCTGAGGATCCATGAGTGCAAGGCCATTCAGAAATAGTCACGATACATCTTGACCCAGCTCTAATTTGTGAGTGAAAACTATGAAGGTGTGGATATTTAACAGTTCATAAGGTCCTTTCTCTTTGAACCTGCTTTGGTCGTCATCAAACTTGTAAATGTGGGAACCACCAAACAGCTGAGCCACAATGACAAACACCTCATTTTCCATGATAACAGATTTGCACCCCACAATAGACTGACCTAAAGGGCAGAGAAACACATGAATCGCTTGAGAATAAAACTCAGCTCAAGCATTCTGGGAGTGTTTGTTAGCCTAATGTGTGATTTAGACTTCCTAACTTACAGTGTCACTGGAAACTCCCTTTAACCCTTCACCCAACCTTCCACGTAACCTGACATGCACCTCCTGAGAGATGTAACTACACGTTGGGTCGACACAGCCTGCGAGGACTTAAATGGTTAGAAGGTTGCGCTGCAGGATCAAGAGGGGTTTCCAGTTATGTAGTAAGTTAGGACACATTTCCTGCAGAAGCGAAATCAAACTTTACCTGTGATGTTATCATAAGTCCTGAAGTTCATTTCTATGTGGTCCCACTGGAAAATCATACAGCTCTCTGTGCTGGGAGCAGAAATGGCCACGTAGACATCATTCTTATAGCTGAATGTGTCAACAAATGCAGTTGATTATGAAAAAGAGACATCATTAAATCATGTATAACAGATAACAGTTGTATTTTCAGTCACTGGAACATACAACTGAGTCAGGTCCCTGAGTCCTCTGAAGGCATATTTGGATGTAGTCTCTAGTTTGTTACTCTCAATGAATCTGTGGATCAACAAGAAGAAAAAAAAAGTATATTTTTTGATCAATTTCAACATTTTGCCAGCTAGTAAACCAAATGGTAAATGGACTGGTTCTTGTACAGCACTTTTCTATTTTGCCTGAGCACTCGAAATCCTTGAAACCTGTCTAATTCAGATCAGGACCTCAAAGCACCAGCAGCCCAGATCAGCTGATCACAGCCTGGACACAAAGAAAATTTACTGAAGCTTTGAATAGAAATTGCGATTCTTAACCTCTTGTTGAGCCACTACAACCAATTTTAGAGTTCCCCCACCTGCTGAATCCCACTTTAACCCGTTCCTTACTCATTTTCTGTTTAGAGTCGCTCTCTACAATGTAGAGATATTTTAAAATCTTTCGTCTTTTTCTCTGCTCATGTTCTACCAAACTGATTCAAGCTGCGTATATTTATGAGAATTAAAATTTAAAGAAGTAAAGGTCATTTTCTTATGTATTAATGTTACTGTAATGATACATTAATATAGCACAAGGTTCAATTAGCTTTGCACAAAAATAGCTGGTAGAAAAATCCTCCAAAGAGCTACTTTTACTGGAGTGGTTTTGCCACTAATATCTGTACTTCTGATTAAGTACAGAATGTCTTTGCTTTTGCCATCTCACACTCTTCATGTTTAAATCCATCTTTAATGGGACCACAGAGGAAATATTTGCTGGAGCACACCTCGTGTCCCCCAGAATCCTTACTTTGTCCATGTGAATTTTAAACAATCAAATCTTGTGAAAATGGCCACAACTTGTATATTTAACACAGACATAATACTTCTCCCACAGGAGAAAGACTGTGTGCATCTTTGCTGTTGTAGATTAGATTTAAGTTCACTTCTTTGCAACAGTCAAAACTGGCACAAGGCAGACACTGAGAGGGGAAGCAGGTTCACAAGTTTTATTACACGAGAGAAGAGGTTTGAGCCAAAAGCAGACAGGTGAGGATCCACCAGTGAGTTCTTTCCTCATAGACAATTATTGTTTTCTTTGGTAAAACAAACAGTGGTGGTGCTGCACTTGAAATGAAGTAATAACAGAAATTTAGTTTGAAATTACACTTGCATACGTACAAAACTATTTATTTATGTAAAAGGTGAATTAAAACTGGTAATAGCAGGTGGTTAGTTTGTAATATTACTCATTACTACGACCTTATTTCACTGCTTTTTTTTATTCAAGTTTGTGTCCCAGTGCCAGGTGAGTCACAATAATATTTCCAAATGTGCAGCACCTGTAGGTTCCTTTGCTTTCACTCTTGTGTCCAGTTCATCCCAAACCAGCTCGATGGATTCAAGTCTGGAGACTGTGCTGGCTACTCCATGTTTTCAAGCTTACCATCTTGTTCTTTGTTCCTGAGGTAGTTTTGTCTTGCTTCAAAAACAGCACTTAGTTCTCCTGCAAACTGAATGTAAATTGATGATTTTGAAGGGAAGTCCTCTTTCTGTTATTTAAACCAGTTTATAGGATGACAGGATCACATCATATATGCAGTAGCCACCCTTGCAGTGAGATCATTTCCGATTCAGTGAAAGTAGATGAATCAGCTGATGGTTCAGATGCATCTCTCAGGTCCTGTGTGGGGACTTTGCTGGACTTTTTCCTGTTTCTTAAAGACATGACTTTCAGATGCTATTGTATTGCTGGTGTAGATGGTGGGTTTTTTTTTTTTTTTTAGGCCTGAAACATCTTCTTTTGTCCTCCACTCAAACAGTTTCATGAACTTCTTTTACAGACACACTGCACCCCAGTCTGAGATATGCTGTCCTCCTGTACTATAAATCAGAGCGAGAAGGTACGACCTCTCTCATGACCTTAGGATGTATGTGTATGCCAGACTGCTCTGGAATGCACACAGAGTCTGCAGATTACTAAGGATCAGAGATCTTATCAATATGCAATCGATTATATAACTCTAAGCACATATGAGTATGTTTCTTAGCATAAATGACAATCCAACAATATAAACCTGACAGTGGTCTTCTACCTTTTGCATCAATAGTTTTACGGGATGTTTTGCAAATTAGCACATTTTGTTTGACATCCTCCTTGTGAAATCCAAACAACAGTGAGTCTCACTCCCTCGCTCATCTGAAACTCCCGCTGGGACCATATTTTCCCTATCTGGTGTGGAATTACAGGGATTATTTTACATAACCATCATCTTTGTCATTGCATTAATTATCATTTCATCAAAGTGTTTATTGAAGCTGCTGGCATTATGGTATAATTTATATTATAGGGGTTATCATAATCAAATATTAACATTTTTATTACAGGTGCAGTTATAACTACTTTAAAATGATTGAGTTAAATATATATGTATCATAACTCATATGCTGAGTATATTGTTACAGTAAAATAGTAGCTGAGCAAAGGCCTGAATGTATTCAGCTTCTTGTTGCATTTGAGTTTGCCTAGTTACAGGTGACGGAAGGATGTCCAGCCCATGGTGACCTCAAAGGCCTTAGATCATCACCATATTCTTAAGAGTATGCCACAAGGAGGAACCTCTATGTTGCAGTTAATTCTTAAAATACATGAATGTTCTGTACATGCAAATTAGTGCTTGTAAACGCAAGAAGGGGCGTTACAATACCCTGATGTTATAAAAGCAATCTAGAGTGTATTTTGGGTAGAGATGTACAACTGTTTTGCAGTTTGCACCTCTCCACGCTGCGTGCATTCATTAAAATCAATTGTTTGAACCACCTCTTTTGGACCATGATTGTTTTACTCTCATCCTCAATTTCGGACCCTTAACATTTGGTGCATTGGCCTGGGTTGAGGGGAGAAAAGTTGGAGGTTGAGACTGAGAGGGTCCAAGGTGCTCAAACAGGCAGACACGAGTCAGTGGTCGAAGTGAGTGGACATAAGCCGGCTTATTCAAAGGTAAGGCACTACCTGTTGAATTATTTCCAAAATGTGCCAGATTGGACATGAGAAATTAAAGTCTACTCACTGAAATTACTGCTAAATGTCTGTTTTGATTTTGGTGAAAATCTCATGAGAAGTTGAAGCTGAAGTAATGATAAGTTATAAGTAAAAGTGAGTTAGAGTCTCACTAAAGGTACTGGGTTAAAGTCCCAAAGGAAAAGAGAATAAGAGAAAATAAGTAAAGAGTAAAGAGAATAAGTGTATTTAAAGCAGTTGGACTGCAGAGTGAAGTTAGAGTTATAGGTTATTGGCGAAGAGTTTGTGACAGTTAAGTCTTAATTGAACATAAAGCCGGGCTTGGACATCAATAAGATTGCTTGTGTAGTTTTATGGGGTGTTTTCAAAGTATTATAAATTATTCTAGAACGGCAGTTGGACTGCTAAGAAGTGTATTGCTCAGACGTAACGGTTGCCAAGGTCAAGGACGCTTAGACCTTGTCCTCAGTTGAGGGATAGTCAGTTGGTCACTGTGGAGCTTGGGGCACTCCAGAATAACTAGTGGTTGGACCACTTTGCCGTCCGGGACGGTGGTTTGCACTTTTTTGGTCAGTAGAAACCGGGTTTCGGGCGTGTAACTTTTAACTTGAAACTTCGGGGAAGCCTGGGATGCGAAGTGTCCCCAAAACAGAGCTTTTCGGCAGGGGTTGAGTTGGTTGACGCTTTTAAATTGTGATAGAACATTAGATATGTGACCACGGCCCGGGGCCGAGACTGGTTAAATTGATCACAAAAAACTCAGGGAGTTTGTCCCTTGGAGGGTTAAGTTAAAATTTTGTCTAAATTCGGTAGGTTATGCAAGTTAAGGCCTTGTAAATATTATTTAATTTATCAGACGTCTCTGTGTTATAATTTCTATGTTTGTATATAGGCTCTGTCTGCCACGGGCACTGCAGCAGGCTGGTTATTTTGAGAGTGTGTCTGTGTCTATGTAAATGAGATGCCTGTGACTTATTTAGAGTGACATTTCCTGTTTACTAATGAGTAACTAATGACTGACTGCAGAGACTGGGTTAAGGACGACTTATATTGGTGTTTTAAGGGAAGAATTGCTTTTATTTCTACTTTGTTGGCATTACGGTTGTTAAATACGATGACTACTTTATGATACATGTCTGTCTCATTTTGCATGTGTGCGAGTGGCTTTCAAATGTAGTTTTGTACTGTAACCTGTACACTCCATGGAGGAAACAGACCATGGAGTTTTGGAAGAAGATAGCAGAGATATGACTGGCTTTACGTTTAGTCTTGTGTTGACTCCAATAACGGATGGTCAGACAGGGCTGGTTGAAACAGAGGTGCGTGTTTGCTGTGAAATAGGGGCCACTGACCATGACTCAAAACACAAAGGCTGTGAGATTAAAATTACTGTGAGTAACGGTTTGACTTTTGACTAGGGAAATAATATGCTTACTTTTGGGTCTATGAAGATATTTGACCTTCAGTGATGTTATGAGAGGTTTCAGTTTTCTTTTTCTTTTTTCTTTTGACTTGCTCTTTCTGATCATGGAAGGCATGTCCAAAATACTCGTATGAAAGCGTATTTTGTGTGATTTTAACTGTGTGAATGCTGTCAGTATTTGATTTGAGTGACTGGGTGATTTGTCTGAGTAAGTGAAAAGAGGAAGTTTGAGAGAGAGAAAGGCAGTGCGTGTGAGACGATTTAGGGCGTCTGAAAGAGGTTAGAACATTTAAAAGTGTGTATGAAATATATTTCTTTTGTGATGTAAAGTAGGATGTTTTAAAGTTTGAAGGTGCTTTTAATTCAAGAAATGCATGAGTGATGGTATGAGAGGTTGAGTTTATTTTTATGTTTGAAAGAGCTCTATTTAAAAGTGTGTATGAAAGGAAGGTGTATTGTTTTTAGACCAAGACTTAGTAAAACTAAAAGAGGGTTTGTAGACTGTAAATATGAAAAAACAAGTGTTTGATTAATTTGTAGAAACAGGAAAGAGAAACAGGAAATACTGTGCTGCTGTGTGTGTGAGAGGAAGGTGTGTGTGTGACTGATGATGTCAGGGGAGCACCCAGAGAGATGGACAGAGTTAAATTCTAAGAAGATGGAGCAAATCGAGGTTTTAAGATAAAAAAAATGAATATAATACTAATTGTATGCTCTAGTGTGTCAATACAGGTGGGCGTCTCTCAACTTTGGAACCTTGAGTTCAGCAGCAGAAAAGTAGATTAAAAGAATTGGGAGAATAAGCCAGTTTTTGGCTCGAAATTGTGCGGCTGGATCTCTCACTTTGTCCCTGAAGCGGAGAAGAAGTTCAAAGGACAGTTAATCGCCTGATGAAGACCGATAGAACATCGTGGACTTGAATACAGCAGGCAAACGACAGTGCCACTGATCCAGTAACACTGATGACGACTGACGACCAGCAGCAGCATGTAAGAGTAATGTAACATGTACTGTGAAAATACAGGCTGGGCAGTTGAACAGTGGGATAAAGAATTGTGGAAGAGCACTGGACATTGAGTGATATTTTGCCATGCTGGGACTTAATCTGAAAGAAAGACTGTAAAGAAACAGAGAAGAAGACAACAGCTGAGTTGAGACTGTGTTTGCGGGAGCTTTGAAGCCCGAACAGGACATTGTGCAGAGAGGACCAGTGAGAGATGAAGCTGGACGAGTTTGACTGCGAGAATATAGGATATAATTGGATTGAAAATTGAAACCTGAACTCATGAATTGTTTAGGGATGTCCACCACAGCATAACAAAGAGGTAAACATTAGAAAAGGTAAGAATAATGAAAGAAATAATTGTTATTACCTTAATGAATAGAAAACACACATACAAATTGTTACATGTGAGATTATTTTTGAAATGAATCAGAAGTGAGATAGTTTGAATCTAGAGCTCAGTGAAAAGATGCACAAATTAAATATGAATACATGAAAATGCAATGAATACATAAGGATGCAATGAAGAAAACAGCTTACACTGCATTTACATGACCACATAATGCAAGGAAGAACACGCTTACATGCCTGGCATAATTGGTGTTTCTGACCAGAGACAGAGAAATGGGTTATTTAACCACTGGTGATAATAATGAAAATGTCTTAGTTTTGTTATTTTCAGGAGTAAAGCAGACTTGGACCGGCTCTCCACATCCAGCAGTCGGAAGAAAGTTAGAGGTTAACATCTATGGATAAGTTAAGGCAAGTTTCTGGTTGAATTGTTCACAGCAGGATGTGTCCAGGAACCTGAAAAGCAAGCCCCAGCTCCTGGCTGAAGACCAGGAGGGCGGTAATTTAAGGTGGGAAATCAAAATGTGGGTTAGTAACTCGGGGAAAAAGAAAACTGACTGCTTAACTGGAGAGTTGGGAAGAAGTCTGGGAGACTGTGAAGTCATAGATGCAAAGTAACATATACCCATACACACACAAACAGAAAATGCATTAACCTTATAAAGACAAGCTCCTGAAGCTTAATGAACAGATATTGATTAAAAACCTGGCTAAGAACATAAGCATATGCAATGAAGATCGGCTTGCTACTTGTATGAGTGAGAGAATGGTGTGAATGGTTCATAAAATAGATGGAAAAACAAAAGAAAAGTGTCTATAAGAGTGACTTAGGAGTGCTTTTGCACTGAGTGATCAAAACAAGTGATTAGTATAGAAAGAAAATGAAAATAATCGAATAATGTGATAAAGTCTAAACATGTATTTATTTTGCCAAGTTAAATTGTTGAGATATGGCTGAGTATGGAAAAAGTTTGAGAGCTCGTGTGAATGTGGACAGAGGAGGTTGCTGTGTGTGTGTGATTGAGGCCTTAAAGGAGGGGTAGATTGTTCAGAGGTGCAAATTTGATTAAGAGGTTTATAAATTAGTGTTGACATATTGTGAGAACGTGCTTATATGTTAAGGTTGAATGTGAGTTTGGTAAAGTGCTTAAAGGGGGATCTCGTGTACAAAACGGTGTAGCTTTTTTACGTTTTGGGTGTGTTCTATGGGTGAAATTTAAGATTGTTGAAGATTTTTGAGGTTGTTGTTTTATTTTTAAAGAGGGAGTGTTAATAAACATGGACATGTTTAAGGGGTTTTGTAACAGTGCACTTATAAAGAAAAACCTGTCAGGTGATTTTGTTTTGTACTTTGATGAGCTAATACTCAGCTCTCTTTTTTCTCATTTTTGTTCTAAGCAGGCCTGCAAAAGAGTGGATAACAGCGCTGACAAAGTAAAAGGATTGCCGCGAGCCAATCCAGTCTAAAAGCAGAAAGAACTATTTTCTTAAAAACAAAGTAAAACAAATAAATGAGTTGATGTTGCTGAGAGTGAAGACTGAATATTTGCGAGATAGTCTCCACTGTCAGCAATACCTGATGTTAATGCGTGTGAGTGAATGTGTGTAAATGGATGGTGACTGGACGGACGAGGCAGACCATAGGTTGGACCGACTGGACACTGACAAAAGACTGGACTAAGGTTGGACACATGACTGATAATTGTTCTGTTTTAACTTTTCTGTTATAACACAGGTTGGATCATAAGTGGATAAACTGAGTATAAAAGGTGATGTTCTGGTTAACACACAGGTTTTTGTTTCTAGGACGTTTCAAGGATGTAGGCTGTGGATGGAGCCAAGAAAGGATTTGACATGATGATTAATTTGATTTCATTCCTTAAATACAGGTTTGAAGGGCCGGAGCATGTATGCCTAATATGATAGGACTAACTTTTTTCTTTTAATTTCCTAAGCTCGAGTGAAGGATTTTGAGTTTGTAACACATGAGATGTGTCACACTGGTAGTATATGAACACGCATGATAAGCACAGCGCACCAGTTAGAATTCAGTTTTCAGGGCCCTCTTCTGTGGAGTAAGCTTACAGTTTGGATTCAGGAGACAGTGTCACGGTCTGCGGTGGGCGGATCGTGTGTGGGAGTGTGAGGTTCCAGGTGCAGACATAGACGAAGAGACAGTACTGAACTTGAAACGAAAAGCGAGCCTTTATTTGGGCTGATTAACGTGGCAAACAACAGAACGCACAGAGCAAAACTAAACTAGAAGCTGAACTGGGAAAACTAAGAACTGACACTTAACTCAGACAGTAGGGAAAGCGAAGACAGGGTGACGATGATGCATATGAGGGAGACAACTATGAACAGGACTCTGTGCTGGAACAACAAAGAACTATGAAACGTATACACATAAGCAACATGGACATGACCAGCACAGAGTCCTGAAACCTGGCGTAACACGGGGGAAATTGAACAAACGACGCGGCGACGACCACAGGAAGACTGAGGACTTAAATACACACATGAGGTGATCAGGGGAAGTGGAGACACATGAGAACACAGCTGACTAGAATGAAACATAATGACAATACAGGGGAGAGTAACACTAACTACAATGAACAAAGAACACCAGACTCTTCCAAAATAAAACAGGAAACACAAAGACATGGCACGAACTTGACAACAAGAGCCATACAGACATGAAACATGACAGGTAGACGCACGGACCAGGAAGAGATGACAAAAGGGACTAAGAAACCAAGGACTAAACTGCAAACTAGAAAACAACTAGATGCGTTACACTACAACATGGGGATACAAAAATATGCATTAGAGCTCAAACACTGGGCCTAATGGCCCAGTACCGTGACAGACAGACACTATTGCTACTTTTAAGATTAGGCTTAAAACCTTCCCTTTTGGTAAAGCATATAGTTAGGGCTGGATCAGGTGACCCTGAATCCTCCCCTAGTTATGCTGCAATAGGTGTAGGCTGATGGGGGATTCCCATGGCAGGTATTTCATCTTCAGTCACCTTTCTCACTCACTATGTGTTAATAGACCTCTCTGCACTGAATCATACTTGTTATTAATCTCTCGTTCTCTTCCACAGCATGCCTTTTGTCCTCTCTTCCTTCTCTCACCCAACCGATGGCGGCAGATGGCCGCCTCTCTCTGACCCTAGTTCTGCTGGAGGTTTCTTCCCGTTAAAAGGGAGTTTTTCCGTCCCATAGTGGCCAAAGTGCTTGCTAATAGGGGGTCATATAATTGTTGGGTTCTTCTCTGTATGTATAATTGTAGGGTCTACCTTACAATACAAAGTGCCTTGAGGCGACTGTTGTTGTGATTTGGTGCAGCAGAATCCTTCTTCCAGAAAAGAGAAAAATACTTTTTCTTCTTTTTCAGGCTCAGTTCTGCAGCTGTTTGTTTTGTACTATGAGGTTTGTCATCTCACTGAAACATTCTTTCTGCTGAATCTCCATTTTCTGGCAGCCTTTCTCCGGTTCTTCTAATGCTTCTTGCTTCTCTAGGTCGTTTTCTTTCAGGTGTTTATATTTCTCTTGCGGCACTTTCTTTGTCTCAGCATGTTCTCATTTCTTAGTTGTAAGTTGTCTTGCATGGCTTCTAATTCCTGATGTCTCCTCTGCATTTCTTCAAATACGTCTTTTTGTGTTTTTTCTTTTTCTTCTTCTCTTCTTGCATTTCACCATTTGTCTTTTGGACTTTGTGATACATTCCATGCAAATGTCTATTTTTGTTCACAATTTCTTTGTTTCTGAGCTGCATTTCTGTACATTTTTTCTCCAGCTGTTGTTTCTCTTCCTCGAGTTCAATGTTTTTGTCCTTTGCTTCGTTATAAAACACTTGTAAGTCTGCATTTTTCTTCTTGAAGTTGTGGAGAACATCCTGCATCTCTCTTTGTGTCTCTTCCAGTTGTTCCTTCTCTTCCAACATTTCTGTGTTTCTCCTGAGTATTCATCAAACATTACTTTCAGCCCTTCATGGTTTTCCTCCATATCTTCAAGCTAGCACATCCAACTGTTGGTGCATTGCATCCTGCTGCTCCTTTTTTTGCAACATTTGTGTATTTCGTCCGATCACTTCATCCAACATGACTCGCAAGCCTTCACTATTTTGCTCTGTTACTTTGAGTTTGCAATGCAATTAAATTTTTATTCAAAAGATATACGAAACTGGCTAACTGCTAGAAAATGCTAATGCTCCCCACTCATATGCAAAGTGTTAAGGCCAATGTGTGACCCACCTGTCACTGGGCCAGAAATTGAATAAATAAGCAGTGAAATGAGGTCAGAGTAATGAGTAATATCACAAACTAACCACCTGCTATTACCAGTTTTAATTCACTCTTTATATAAATAAATATATTTTGTAAATACGTAACTGTAATTTCAAACTGAATTTCTGTTATTACTTCATCTGAACTGCATGGTGAACATGGGTCTTCAGCAACACATATCCATATCTCTACAAAGTTGCTTTAAAATGTTTATATACTTCTGCTTCATCAGTACCCTGTGACACAGGGCTGATCTCAAAGAGAGGAAATGGCGTCGGCCCCCACATGCTACAAAATTCTCATCCTTAATAACGTGTGTAAACGATGGTTTCTCCCCTCACATACAAGTGCATAAGCACTGGCATTGTCACAGCGCTTGTCTTTCCTAAACAAATGTTTTCATTTATGCTTCCTTACTGAAAAGATTTTTCTAACTTTTGAATTTAACATAATGTATTAGTCAGGTCATATTTTTGTTATAATCAGTTTATTTTGAATGTAAACACTTTTCGTCCAGTCTCTTTCATTTAGTTAACTCTTAACACATAACAGCCCAGATAGCAAGACGACATTGAATCTATGTTGATTTTTCATCCGAACCGTCGTATATGGTCGGGGTTGAAATGCCAATGTTGTAACAACATTGAAATACTGTGGTAAACCGACGGTCTTACTATAGGGACGTTGTAACGATGTTGATTCACCGTTGTTTTTTTGTCATTGATATTTGATCTATTTATAGTCGACCAGGTGACAACAACAACGTCGAGAAAACGTCTATTTATAGTTGACGATCATTCGGCTCCGGTCACCATCAAAAACCATCGATTTGTAGTTGAGCATTAAATTGCATTGCAACTGATCGGGTATAAAGTACCAGAGAAAGTAGATTTATTGTTTATTTGTTATCAATGACTTGGTCTAGTTCACCAGCTTTAAAAAATCGTGTCTACGTGCAATTTATGTGTAGTTGACCGGGAAATTAAAGCAGCGATCACTTGGACTATTCCGCAGCACCCCTCTCACATTGGTACATCCCCCCAGGTATTCATTGTCTTCTACAGTAGAGCGGGACATTTGATTTACTCTCAGCAGAATTGACCGGAGAAGGCTTCAGGTCATGCACTGCACTGGCCCGCACCACGATTAGTATAAGGTAAGAATGAATGATTTTTTCCCTACTCGTTATTTCCATGTTTGCATTTGAATAACAGTAAAAAACTCGTTAATGTTGTATATTAACGAGTTTTTTTTACTGTTATTTACGTTGCTCCCACAAAATGTGGGAGCCCGAAATTGTGTCTACTTCTTACAATCCGGCAACAAATAAATTGCACTGCGAACAAAGTATATCAACAAAGAAAACATTTTCGTTTCATAATTTCTTCGTTATATTCCCTTACAAAGCTAGCTTTAACGCTTCGAGGTTTCCTTTGTTCTTGCCGTCGTCGCCTCAGCGCTTGACCCAGACTTTCGCTCTGTAGTTGCTTAGTACTACAAAAAATTCTAAATCTGTGATATATGATTTAACGTAAAGTTAACTGTATAAACGTGTTCAATGACTTTGTTACTTTTGATGATTGGAGAGCACTCGCTTCAATTCGCACACGAAAACTTTAGACTCAGTTTGAATGCTCACGCAGCATGCCCACGTGACTGTACGTTGCACGCTGACCTAACTTTACGTTGCACGCGTACATGACTTTCCGTTTGTGCCTTGAATAATGAATAAGGCTACGTCCACACGTACCAGCGTATTTTTGAAACCGCTGATTTTTTTCTATGCGTTTGCACCTTTTGTCCACACCTAATGTATGTCTGGCCGTACGTTGTGTTTGTATTTCCAGGCACATTTCACGAAGCAGAACGCAGTCGTCAGAGATATCCACGTGAACGCTGTGATACGTCTGACCTTCAGTCCGAAGAAGAAACCCAGACCAGGCTTAAAAGAAAGCACAAGTAAAACCTTTTTATTCACAAACATATCTTTGATTGTTAAGAATTTATGATCTTGTCTTTTATACATATCTGTGGTGCTTGCATACTGCAATATCACCACATAATATAGTCCAAAAACTGGAAGTTTGTAAACTTTTTAAAAATGCAAAGCCGTGTACACTTGTGCACTTCAAAAATTCATTGTATACTGTACCTTCTTGCACGTCTCTGTTTCCTGTGTGTGTTGTTAGAAATCAAACTAACTTTAGGAAACAATATGCCAAAAGCATATTTACAATTACTTAAGACCGTTTTTAATTTCTTTTCTTTAGACCAAATCCCCTGTACACATATATGGACTCAGAGGATGAGCAGCCTACAAAAAAACGGTTTCCCCAGGCCCCTCGAGTGAAAATACCAGGTAATAAAATACTGTCTAGTGTCTGTGTACATATCTGTGTCTGACACGAGGAAACTTTTCTGACAAGTTGTCTGTATTCTTAAATACTTAAATTATCTTTTTCTAAACAGCCCTCATCACTCCGCAGTCTGCCCCCCAGACCACTGATAGCAACCATCATAATGCCCCACCCAGCTTCCGGCACCTTTCGCCACTCCGGCACAAACCGACACAGCTTTGCGATCTCGCCAGCATGCAGAGTCTGATGTCTTCCCTATAGATGGTATGCTTTTAAAAAAGCTTTAAAGCTGCATCACAATGTCATTGTACTCTTATCTAAAAAAATCCCCAATTTATACTCCTGAATGTCATCTTGTTGTGATTTTTTTTTTTCTGTAGATTCCAGAGACTCTGTGAGGCCACTATTACAAGGCAAGTTTGAAAATCTTGGAATTTCACAGTTTACATGGTATAACAAATATATGTGACAGGCAAAAACTAGTAAACACTTTTAGCAGTTACAAGAACTAACAAATGAATATCCAACAAAAGGGAATAGAAATACATTGTACTGCCAATACTTTGGTTTATTCTTTGTATGACTTGAAAATCAGGCTTTAGGGAAAACTAAATGACATGTTTCTATCATCAATTACATGAAGTAAACACACAAGCACTTGCATACACATTTAAGACATGAGACACGCTAATTCCATCTCATAAAATGTGTCTATAGGTGAGACGCTTTGCGTTGATTGGTGCTGCTGGACCACACTGGAGGTGCGAGTCCGCCGTGTAATGGTTTATGCCATTACAAAGGAGCTGGCCTCTGTACTCAACTGGGCAGGGGAAAAAAAACCAAGGACCAGACAAAGCAAAAAAGGGCATTTAAAGAGACAGCGCTGTGCAGATGCGTATTTGGTAAGTTTTAACATTTATTGTAGTTTTATGAGCCTAAAGTGAACAATAAAGGGATCAATTGATGTGCTGGGTGCGTTTCACATTTCCTATGTCTGGTTTTTGCTATATTACTTTGTCTTTCTTAATAACAAGACTTTCATGTCCGGTTAATCTGGAGATAGTCTTTGGTCTTCGGCTTGTCTTGTCCTCGGGTTGTACACTTTGTACAGCCCGAGGACCCCATGTTTTCTTTCTTTTTTTTTTTTTTTAAAAGGATACATGTGTATCCTTTAAAAAAAACGGCACACCATGCTAAGACACATCACATTTTCAGCTTATAGCTCTTTGGGAATCAAATGCGGCAGTTTGCCGATTTCCGCCTGGTGACTTTCATGTTTATCAGCCTAGGAGTTTACATACTTTCTCCCTGCTGAAGACAATTAACAAGAGCTTATTCATGTGCTCTAATTCCCTTTTTTTTGTCTTTGTTTTTTTGTGTGTGTGTCTATTTTTGTCCTAGATGGCCTGGCGCAGCAGGTAGGGGCGAACTCTGTCTGAGTTGGTCTTTGCTCAAGCAGTCCAGAAATGGCTCAGATATGCTCCAGATCGTACGGGTGGCGCGCAGGACGCACATCATCCATCCCCATCCCAGAGTAAATGATAAAAAGTGACGTGAAACATAGAAATGTAAATAGGAAACTTTGTCTTTTAATAAAGTATTTTGCAAATGATACATGTCTATTGACCTTTTTTGTTTTTGTTTTTTTTTTTCAATAAAAAGCAACTGTGCGAAAGGGGTGGAAAATCAATACCATAGCTCAACAGTGTTTCAATATCAGAATCTGACATTGTTTCAATGTCAACAGTGTTAGAAAATATAACGTCGAATCAATGTCAGGTTTCAACATTGATTCAACATCAAAACCTGACGTTGTTTCAACGTTAAAAATGGGTGCAAGAGTGACGTTGGGTCAACGTCACACTTCAACGTTGCTTCAATGACGTCGCCTGATATTGACTCAACATTGTTTCAATGTTTCCTTGCTATCTGGGAGCTTTTTACATAAACAGGACCAAAATGAATAAACCTAGCTTATTCTCTCAACCAGGGCTGTTGAGATTAAACTGAATCTTCCATGGTTGGTTGCATGTTTGAGATCTCAGGTTCAACTAACAGCAGGACATTCAGGAGCACCATACCACAGAGAGCAGCGTCAGGTGTCAACGTCCATGTTATTGAGATGTTCGTTGCAGATGTGCCTGTATTATTGACTGCTTTGAATTTCTCATTGAAAACCTAAAGACCTGAAAGCGAGGTCAGAGACATACTCCCATTACAAACATTGTTATACAATGAAACATTCAACTGGTGTCACACCAGGGAGAGTTTCCTTTATATCAAAAGGTTGGGGTGGCAGAATATCCGACAAACACTTGATTGAACAAAGTGAGTTTTTTGGACTGCCTCAGCCCAGGTGATGTAAACGGCAGCGAGACAGAGCGAGCGATCGAGTGAGAGAGACAGAGAGCGAGTTTTGAGATGTTAGAGATTTGTGATGTTTAGTGTACAGTTGGTGTGTTGTGTTAACTTGTGTAGTTAGTGTGTTGTGTTGTGTAGTTGTTGTTTTGTTTTGTGTGTCAGTGAGGACACGAATGAACGTCACACAGGCAGGATGCAGTGTGAACACTGTCTCCAGGTGGAAAACAGAAGGAGTGATACACCTCCTGCTGTCAGGCCTGCAGGGTTTCTCCCTCTGATGTTCTTCTCTGTCTTGTGGTAGACAATTTTAAATTTTTTTACTGTCACAAATAATTTGTGGGGCATCTTATTGTGACACCTTATTGTTCTCTCATTTTAGTTAAGTAGTATTTTTAAATGGCTGTACAAAAAAAAGAACACAAGATGCATTGGCTGTATTTTTAGATGAATAGTTGTATATAACTTTATTATTCACAAAAGTTTTACATAAGTTTTACAAATTTACAATTTATATTTGCATTTCAAGTTATGAAAATAATTTACTAAACATGTCTGTGGTTTTTACACTAAAAGAAAACATAACTATTACTAGGATTTTATGTGTTTGTATGATTCCAGATCAGTTGTGTTAATACAGTATGTCAATGAAAAAATAACTGTAAATTCGGACATGTGAGGTTGTGCTGAAAAGAATGATACCAAGCAAGACAAGATAAAAAAACACAAAATCAAAAGTAGCCAAAAAATGGTCAATTTTATTTTGGACCTCAGGAAATTAGGTTTAAATTATTGTTTGTGACAGAGTAGATTTCTGACATTTTAGTAGTAGTAGTAAGGAACAATTTGATTTTCTGTCTAACAACAAACAGTGTGAAACTTAAGTTAGACTTAAGTTTGCCCAATGTTTTGTAGCTTTCTGGATTTTATACTTATTGGGTACATATTCATTTATTATACAGATTATACAGTACATAAAATAAAAATGTAATTTTTTTTATGTAACTGAAATGTTTAATTATGTGGGTTATAGAAAATAATTAAGTTATAGACCATATTTATATGAAACGTGTATACTTACTGCATATTAATCATTTTAACCATATGTAACACCTGCATATGTGTTTAAAAAAGGCTTTGATTCTGCCACCCCATTTGATTTCCATGCCACCCTAGGAAAATTTCTCTAGATCCACCCCTGGACCTGTCCTGGACCAGCAACACCAAATCAGTGACAAAAAGAGCTCAGCAGCGACTGCAATTCAAGAGACGACTGAAGAAGGTGCACATCCCCAAACCCATCTTTAACACCTTGTACAGAGGTACCATACAGAGCATCCTAACCCGCTATTTACACTTCACGCTGCACTGGGAAAGCCACAAGCATCATAGCCGACCCGCATCACCTTTCCCACCAACTGTTTACCACCCCTTAATCCAGAAGATGACTCTGCGTCATCAGGAGCAGGTCGGCAAGATTGTGCAATAGGATTTTCCCACAAAGCAGTCCGGCTCCTGAACACCATGCTGCGCTCCTCCACACTGAACTCTCTTCTCCACACACTTCTTGGACTACATAACACTCTCCTTTCACAACCAATTGTTACACTACCCTGTATTGTACTGATCGACTCTATTGTATTTATTTATTCTCATTGTTTTCTATTCTTACTCTCTCTGTATTCAAGTACAATACTGTTGTACTTACTCTTAGATTATCTTATTTCTGTATAGTTGTAAGTATGTATGTATATTTGAATTTTCCCATTTTATTTTTAAAGTTTGCACCTTTGATCCAGGACAATGATATTTCATCGCACTGTATACTTGAGTGCATGTTGTTGGGTTGACAATAAAACTCTGCTTGACTTGAATTAAACTTGTGCATTAGCGAATGAGGAAATGAGCCTCTACAGGCCTCAGACAGCATGTTAAATGTTAACGTTCATGACAGTTTAATTAGAAAAAGACCAAACAAGTATGGCTTGTTTGGAAGGGCCAGACCTCAACCTGACTGAAATGCTGTGTATAAAGGAATGCTTGCAAATGTCATTGAATTGAAGTCATTGCTGCTAACTGCTGGTTCTGTTAACGACTCAATCATAGAATGATTACGATATCAAACTAAAACAAATGCCTGAATCCTAAATTGTGGATATCCTATTGTGGTGATCTAAAATGTAACACTAAATGTGATTAAAACACTAATAATCTGGACACAAAATACACATGACTCCGTAACAAAGACAATTCATTCTTGAATGAAGACATTGATCAGACACATTTAAAATGCAGCCAATTGTGTTTATTATTAAATTATTGGGGAAATAGAAGGGGGTGGGGGGTGGGGGCAAGGAAAGGGATAGAAAGGAGGAAAGAGATAGAGGAGAGAAAACCCCAACAATGCCCTCTGAGCAAGCACTAGGCGACGGTGGATAGGAAAAACTCCCTTTAAAGGAAGAAACCTATGACAGAACCAGGCTCTAGAGGGGGCAGTCAACTGTCGGGACTGGTTGGGGGTGAGGGTGAAAAGAGAGAGAGGGGGGAGGGAGATGGGACAGGTGTTAGGAGTTCAAGGGAGCTAGGGGAGGGAGAGGTGTCAAGGTGTCAGGAGAGAGGGAGAGGGCAGGAGAGGGGAGGTCAAAATTACGATGGAACAGAGGTGGAGGAAGACGAGGTGACATCAGCAGTGGAAAAACCAGACAAAGCATGAGTGTCCTTCCTCCAGAAGAAGCGGAAGCGTTTCTTCTTCTTTTCCAGGAGCTTTTCCACGAGAACCTTTTTCTCTAGGATCAGGTTTCTCAGCTGATCGATTGTTTCTGTATTCTCCTTCTCAAGTCTCCTGCATGTTTTCTCCACTTCTTCTAATTCGGCTTGTTTGTCTTTGAGCCTTTCTTTCAACTCATTAGAAGTTGCCTCCTGCATTACCTTTGCCTCCTGCATCTCTGTATAACGCTCTTGTAATTTGTTGTGAGTGTCTTCTAATTGTTGACTTTTCCTCTCCATTTCTTCAAGTTTGCACTGCAGGTCTTCATTTGTTTTCTGGAGTTGCTGCTTTAGCACCTGCACCTCAGTGTTTTTGCATTTCAAGGTGTTTGAAAGTTCCTCGAGTTCGGTGTTTTTTGTCAGCATGTCATTGAGCTGACTCTGCATCGCTGAGCATTGTTTTCGCAGTTTCTCCTTCTCTCCTTCCATTTCAGTTGCTTTGTAGTTCATTTTCTTGTAAAGTTCTTGCAGCTTTTGGTTTTCCCTCTCAAAGCCTTGGAGTAAACGTTTGTCTTCTTTCTGCTTTATGTCCTGTTGTTCTTTCTCTTGAAGCAGCTCTTGATATTTCTGCTTGTGCACTGCAGTTTTATCAAGTTTTACTTCCAGGACTCGGCATTTTTCCTCCATTCTTTGGAGTTGGCACCGCATGTCTCTCTGGTTTCTTTCCAGTTGTTCTTTTTCTTGAAGAGTCTGGTTATTTCTTTGCAGTGCTTTATCAAGCTTTGTTTTCAGCTCTCTGTAGTTTTCCTCCGAGTCTTCAAGCTTGCTTTCTTTCTGTTTGATCGGTTGTTGCTTTTTCTCTTGAAGCAATGCTTTGTATTTGATCCCCAAGTTTTGGAGTTCTATGTCCTGCCGTTTCTTCTCTTGGAGGATTTCTGTATTTTTTTGCAGAGCTTCATCAAGCTTTAATTGCAGCTCCCGATCCTTTTTGTCCTTGTCTTTCTCATTTTTCTTCTGCTGGAGGATTTCTTTGAGTTTTTCTATTGCTTTATCAAGCTTTGCTTTGAGCTCAAAGTTCCTTCCACGCACGTCTAGGAGTTCCATTTCTTTCTCCTTTTGAATATCTTCCTTTTCAAGAAGCTGGCTGAACAATTTATTGACTTCAGCGCTCTTTCTCTCATTTTCTTTTCTGAGGAAGATAATCTCCTCTTCCAAGCACATCTTCTGAACTTGAATATTGTCTTCTTGAGCCAGAAGAGGAGAGCTGGGCTTTACTTTTTCTTTTCTTGTGTGTTTTTTCAGAGACATGTTGGAAAGTGTAAAAAGTCACTCTGAAAAGGATCCAATTGTTTTGAAAGGCTTCTCTCTCAAACGTTTCAATGCTGCGAACATAAATGCTGCGAACAACGAACTAAAAGTTGTTGCTTCTCACTCCTATTTATGGGTTTTTAGGATAAAAGGCTCAAAGGATCAAAGTGGTGGTAAGATTCTAAATGGGCGTGATGTCACGATTCTGGAAGCCAAAGAGGTTGTCACATGACATTTCTGGGATTTTTTACTTGGACAAATTATCACAACAGTCCCCCCCCCCCTTAAGAAAAAAGTTACAAATCATTATCTTACTTTTTCAGCGGGGCCTTCTCCTCTTCAACACCCACAGTATCCTCTTTTGTTTTCTGAATCAAATAAATCAAACAGCATGTGATTAAACAAGAACTGTGTTGCACAAAAACACCATTTTTAAAAAAAAAAATATTAAAAAACTTCACATATCAGGCTGTACCTTTCTCCTTCTTAGAGTCCAGCAAAATATGTTTGCACTGGTTGCTGTTTGAGCAAATAATCCCTCTGACTTGTAAAGTTTTTACAAAACACTTCTTCTCTCTGCAAATGTCTGAAAGTGTGTGAACTTACAGTCCTCAGAATGTGACACCTACAGAATGTATTTGAGTTATCAGGTTACAAACATAAACATGGTTACCATAGTTATACTAATAAACTTTATGATGTGTTGCTAACATTTTGGTTGTTGTGATGATTCAAATTTGTTCAGTAAACTTCATCAAAATGAACATGTGTTGACATAAGCATATATTTGGGTCTCATATCTTCTTATTAAATGTAGCTAATGTCCAATAAACTGAACTCTGGGACTTACCTAACACTAATATTTCATATATTACTGTTAAGATATTCATTGTGTGTACTCATGTTGTACAATATGTTTAACAGAGACAGTATTTTAGTTGTCACCACAAGGAGGCACTGTTTATTGTAAGGGCACGTATGCTGCGTCATCACGCCCCTAAGAAGAAGTATACCCACAACAAAATGGCACCCATGAGGAAAGTTTTGCGTCGTGTTCATGTGGAATAAAGTTCCCAAAATATTAAGGACATTTTTGCCTCCGTCGTCATTTTCCTTCGAGTTGATCGCTGTCGATGCTGCAATACTCAACAGGTTATGGGCCCAGGGCCGACTCGAAGAGGAGTTTTTTCTTATGAAGCTCTGGAGCCGCAACGGATAGCGGGCTAACGGCTAAATAGCAACATGGATCAACGAGGAGCAAGCCGGCTGCCTCGACTCATGTTTGACAGAGATGAGACCAAATCTGAACTTTGGGAAACTAAGGTGCTAGGATATTTGCACTTGTTGGGATTAAGAGACACTGTTCTGAAGGAACCGAACAGTGAGGCTGAAGTAGCGGCAGACGGTAAGAAGAACGCTGATGCTTACGCCGAGTTAATCCAATTTTTGGACGATAAAAGCCTCTCACTGATTATGAGAGATGCCCCTGATAATGGGAGAAGAGCATTAGAAATATTGAGGGACTACTACGATGGAAAGGGAAAGCCCCGAATCATCAACCTATACACGACGCTGACATCGCTTCAGAAAAAGAGGGAAGCAGTGTTGCCAACTCCTCCGTAAGGAAAATCGCTATTGGCTGTCCTAAAAGTCGCTAGAAGTCGCTAAATGGCGTCATCACCTAATTTGCATAATTGGTCACGCTAATATAATTGTAACCTATGTTGTTGGAGAGAGAAATAACATCGTGGAAGAGACATAAAGTGAGTAAAAAACGTCCTAAATGCATTTAGAGTTTATTTAGAACTACAAATTAAATTTCTTTTAGCAATTATTGTTTTTTTAATGTCACAATTCCAACCCTGCTCCTTCACCCGGGCTTGGACCGGCAAAAGTGACCCGAAATAGGCACTCTGGTGGAGTTACTTTGTGTTTGTGTGTGTTTATAAGTAGTTTTAAACCTTGTGATCCACAAAACAGCATAAGAGTAAAAGATTAAAAGAAGAACTGACTGTGTTACAGCACCCGCTGCTTTCACCTCTTTTTTTTTTTTAGCGACTTTTTATAGAAAAAAAGTAGCTAGGGGGTCAGAAAACTCGCTAAATATAGCGACAAAGTCGCTAAGTTGGCAACACTGGAGGGAAGAGACTGTCACAGACTATGTCATCAGAGCAGAGGCCGCCATTACAGCACTGCGCAATGCGGGTGAGACTTTAGGTGATGGATTATTGATTGCTGTGGTTTTAAAAGGACTACCTGGAAGTTTTAAACCATTTGCAATACACGTTACCCACGATAAAGACGATATGACATTTGCTGAGTTCAAAACAATGCTACGGAGTTTCCAAGACACTGAAAAGTCAAGCGCATCGGAGTGTAGCGACAACGTAATGAAAACAGGAGTAAGAACCGGGCGTGAGCACACGAGATCCAGCGCACAATGCAGATACGAGAGCGATGTGGACATTGTGTGTTTCAAGTGTGGACTAAAAGGCCACCGAGCAAAAGTGTGCAGACGGAGGACGTGGTGCAGTCATTGCAAAATGAGAGCAGCAACGGATCCAAAACAGAAACGCCGGATTATACCTTCAGGATTAAGGGCGTAGACATCAAAGTCCAGCAGTCAGCATACAGCATTGAGGAGAAAGGCCTGTTGGTCGACACTGGGGCTACCTCACATCATTAACTACATCGCCAAGTTCAAGAGCTTCGACGACGCGTTCAGACCGGAGTCACACAGCGTGGAACTGGCAGACGGTACCCAGTGCAGAGGCATCGCCCAACAGAGGGGGGACGCAGAGGTGTTCCTGATTGACAATACAGGCCAGCGACGCAAAGCAACGCTGAAAGATGCGCTGTTTATTCCATCATACCCCCAGAACATATTCTCCGTAAAGTCAGCCACTGCATTAGGAGCAACAGTCACCTTTAAACAAGGGCAGGACATGTTGACCCACAAAGACGGTACTAACTTTAACATTCATGTGTATGGCAAGTTGTACTATTTGCAGACTGAAGTTGAGGGTAATGATAAGTGTAACACCTGTCATGACATACAAGCATGGCATGAGATATTAGGTCATTGCAACTATGAAGATGTAGTAAGATTGCAAGGTGTGGTTAACGGTATGCAGATTAAGGGGAGAACCCATAGACCTGACCAGGAATGTGAAGTGTGTATCCAGGGGAAGTTTGCACAAACCCGAAACAGAGATCCTGATACAAGAGCAAAGGCTCCTTTACAAATGGTCCACACAGATTTAGCAGGTCTGATAGCCACTGAATCTATTGATGGGTACAAATACATACATACATACATATATTCACTGATGATTATTCAAACTCAGTGTTTGTATATTTCCTTAAGACAAAAACTGATACAGTGCAGGCAACAGAGAAATTTCTAGCAGATGTTGCACCATATGGCAATGTAAAATGCATTAGATCAGACAATGGCACAGAGTTCACATGCAGAGATTTCCAAACCCTGTTAAGAAAAAATGGCATTAAGCATGAGACATCAGCCCCGTACTCACCCCATCAGAACGGTACAGCCGAGAGGGGGTGGCGTACTCTTTTTGAGATGGGTAAGTGCATGCTAATTGAGAGTCAGCTACCGAAATGCCTATGGAACTATGCCATTCAAACTGCTGCTGTAACACGGAACAGATGCTTTAATAAGCGAACAGGGAAAACACCCTACCAAATGCTGACAGGTAAAAAGCCAGACTTGTCAAAGATGCAGAAATTTGGGTCTGTGTGCTATGCATACAAACTTGATTCAAAATGTGACCAAGGTTTCTTTGTAGGTTATGATAAGAACAGTCCCGCCTACTTAGTTTACCACCCCGAAACTGAGAAAGTTCAGAAACATAGACTTGTTAAGTTTGTGAGCAAAGTAAATGTAGAAAGACAAACACAGACAGATGAGGGAGAACTAAATGATGACTGTAGCAGAGTAAGACAGCCTATGGCTAACAGACCTTCAGAGAAAGGTGACAAGGACAATGAGGAGGTTCCAGAACCTATTGTGAGGGACAAAAGTCCACAAAGCGGTACACCTGATGAGAGTGAACGAAAAGGCTCAACTGTGGCAAGTGATGGATCTGACAACAAAAGGTATCCTATTAGGGAGAGAAGAAAACCAGGACATTTAAATGACTTTGTAGCTACCAGCAGTGGCAGCGATGAGATCCACACTACCATAGACGACTGCTACAGGGCAGTGTGTGGTGTCCCAAACACATTTGAGGAAGCCATAGAATCAGCTGACTCAAAGAACTGGATCAAAGCCATGGATGAAGAAATTCACTCGTTACGGGAAAATGACACTTTCACCCTAACCACTTTGCCAAAGGGAAAGAAAACAGTGGGGGGGAAGTGGGTTTATTCTGTTAAGAGTGACGTTGAGGGAAACGACAAATACAAAGCAAGGTTCGTAGCCAAGGGTTACAGCCAACAGCTGGGGATAGATTATGGAGAAACATTCTCACCAACAGCCAACTTAACCAGCATAAGAGTTTTGTTACAGAAAGCAGCGCAGGAGAACCTGTTACTCCATCAAATGGATGTGAAGACAGCGTATTTACACGCTCCCATTGATTATGAAATCTACGTTGATCAGCCAGAAGATTATGAAGTGGGAGAAGGGTTAGTGTGTAGATTACAATAATCCTTGTATGGGTTAAAACAATCTGGTCGTAACTGGAATAGGATCTTGCACGAGTACCTAACTGAGAACAGTTTCAGGCAAAGCCCAGCAGACCACTGTGTTTATACCAAAGAGACAAAACATGGCAAGGTGATTATGATCATCTGGGTGGACAACCTGATAACTGCAGCTGGCAATGAAAAGGTAATGAAGGATGTGAAAGAAATGCTTTCAGTCAGATTTAAGATGAAAGACTTGGGCAGACTTAAGCATTATCTGGGTATTGATTTCACTCAGTCTGATGGATGTGTAACAATGTCACAAGAAACATATGTCAACAAGATACTGATGAGGTTTAACATGCAGAACTGTAAACCCAGAGAAACTCCCTGTGATCAGAAGTTGTGTTACACAGAAGGTGCTACTACGATGAGAGATGTGAGGATGTATAGAGAGGCTGTGGGCAGTCCTATATACCTCGCATCAGGTACCCGTCCTGACCTGAGTTTTGTGGTAAGCAAGTTATCACAACATTTTCATGAGCCTACAGAAGAACAGTGGGGAACTGTGAAACGTGTTGAGATATCTAAAAGGGTCCAAAGATAAGAAGTTGTGTTTTAGGAGAAACACAGATGAAAATTTGGGTCTAGTAGCCTACAGTGATGCTGACTGGGCAGGTGACACCGCCGACAGGCGCAGCACTACTGGTTACTGTGTACATCTATGTAACAACAGTTCTTTAGTTTCATGGAAGACCAAGAAACAGCCCACTGTGGCGCTCTCTACCTGTGAAGCAGAGTATATGGCTCTGGCTTCCACAATGCAAGAGTGTATATATTTAGAACAGCTTTAGAAAGGTATAGATGACTACAATTACACTCAAACAATAGTGTACGAGGACAACCAGGGAACAATTGCCCTGGCTAAAAACCCTGTGAGCCCACAGAGGTGCAAACATGTGGACATTAAATATCATTTTGTAAGGTCCATTGTAAATGAAGAGAAAATGTGTCTGTTATATTGCACTACTGAAGAAATGGTTGCAGATGTTATGACCAAACCTGTTTCTAAGCTAAAACTTGCTAAGTTTGCTGACGTTATGTTTGGTGCTTAAAAAGAAAAAGAGAAAAGAAAGAAAAAGGAAGTGTGGTAGAGTGTACAACTGTTTATTGTTTATTGTACAACTTTTCGTTAGATTCCAGCAACCTGAGTACAAGAGGGGCTGTTAAGATATTCATTGTGTGTACTCATGTTGTACAATATGTTTAACAGAGACAGTATTTTAGTTGTCACCACAAGGAGGCACTGTTTATTGTAAGGGCACGTATGCTGTGTCATCACGCCCCTAAGAAGAAGTATACCCACAACAAAATGGCACCCATGAGGAAAGTTTTGCCTCGTGTTCATGTGGAATAAAGTTCCCAAAATATTAAGGACATTTTTGCCTCCGTCGTCATTTTCCTTCGAGTTGATCGCTGTCGATGCTGCAATACTCAACAATTACTTCAACTCACTAATTTAATTAAAGGGTTTTGTATTAAATTATAATGTAATAAAAAACACAATGCACATGTGCAAGTAACAGTAGCCAGCTGCTGCCACAAGAGGGTGACGAATTAAAGGTTCACAGAGAGATCTCTTTACTTTGGGACATTTAAACAATGTGTATTATTACATTTGATTAAACAAGCACTGCTTTTCCTCCAGGCTTCTAAAACTCTTTCAAAGTTTCTCTTTTCAGTCTTTTTTCAGTCCAGTCCTTGTACCAAAACTTTATCTCATGAAACTGGCTGAATGGAGGACAAAAGACGATGTTTTAGACCTAAACCCCCACTATCTACACCAGCTGAATAGCATCTGTAAATCACATCTTTAACAGACAGACAAAGTCCAGCAAAGTCTCCACACAGGACCTGAGAGATGCATCTGAACCTTCAGTTCACTCCAAGATCACACATGTGCAGGAGAACTGAGTGCTGCTGTCAGATTGAAAAGTGCTTTAAACATGATGATACTGTCTTTGTTAAACAGCAGAATAGGTTTATAAAGTATCATTAACTAAAAGTGGTGAAATAAATATCTCTAAATCTACTAAATGTAGAATTTTAAATTTTGGACAGTTTAGTATTACAGCTGCTGATTAAACAATAGAGACAGATGTGTAGTAAAACTTTTATTTAGTGTTTCAAGTCAAAAACAAACAGAGCAGAGATACAGAGAAAGTCTTTTGATGAAAAAATGAAGATACTGAATGTTGAGTTTCCCCTAATCATGTGTGTGCAGTTGGGTGAATGAGGCTGTGTCGAGTGTTCAGACTGAGTAGAAATGCACTGTGCTTGTCCATTTACATCCTTTAGATCCAATCTTGACTCTTTTGCCCACTAAAATAATAAACCAGTACTTCTTTCTGTATGTAATATAATCTAAAGCATCCACAGTAACATTTTCCACCATACAACTGCACTCTAAGGTCAGCACGGTGGTGCAGTGGTTGGTACTGTTGCCTCACAGCAAGAAGGTTGTGCATGTGAATCTGCTGGCTGCTGTTTGCATGTTGTGTTCTCTGAGGGTGCTCCGGCTCCCTCTCACACTCCAACAACTTGCTTTTTTAGGTTAATTGGTGATTCTTTTGGGAATTACAATCATCTATTGGGAATGTGATCATGAGTGGTGAACTGTAAAGTGTGTACCCTGAGTTTTACCTTGTGAAAGCTGGGATAGTCTTCAAGCCATCTCCAGCAACCCTTAAGTGCTTAAGAGGAAGGAAGAAGGAAAAGAAGGAAGGATAACTACAGTTTATGATCTCAGCTGTGATTATTAAAGGTTTGTGCTTTCTAGACATTCCCTGTAATAGAAAGAGCAGAGGGGTGTAGTACTTCATCACGGCCAGAGGGAGGCACTGTGGAACCATCAAACAAAAGACCCCAGTACTGATAAGGCAACATGCTGTCCATTACCACCAGGTATGAGGACACAAGGTAGGTGGCAAACTCATCTGATCCATCCTCAGTCGCCCCAAATGAGAGTAAATGTGTTACTTTCCTTCAACTCCTGTCGTATTATTTTGTATCCACAAAACTATTAGAACAGAAATATTTAACTTAAAAAGATAAATCCAAATAGATTAAATCATATTTCACTTTTTTATCACTTTCATGAATGCCAGCCATATTTTCAGGAGAATTGAAGTAGTACTTATATAATGTGCCTGTTGCCTGAGATCCCATGACTGTAAGGTGACTGAGAAATATTTCTAATTTAAGAAAACTATAAAGGAGTTGATATTCAACAGTTCCTAAAGTCAAGAAGAAATAATTTCAATGGTGGTAACTGAATTGCCCCTCGGGGATAAATAAAGTCTTCTGAATCTGAATAAAAACTCTGTCAACAGATGTGAAAGAAACAGAAAAAAATGGGGAGGGGGAAAATCAGCATTATAATACAATATTAAAGAAAGTAATAATCCCCTTAAAATGTGACCAATACACTAAATCTGTATGAAATCTTACATGATAGATGTTAGAATTAATTATGAAACAAATACTGGAGAAGGTCTAATGGGCATAGATACAAATCTTCTTTTACAATAACGGCATAAAGTCTGTCATTAAATATGTTATGTTTTATAACACACTGTTATGGAAAAATAAGATAAAAATTGCAATTAAATAAAAATTTAAAAACCCATTACATTTGAAGTGTAGTTTATATTTTAGTTCTCAGACCTTTAAAGTGCAAAATAACAAAAACAAAAGAAAATAGGCCTCACTGCTTACTTTGTATTGTGGTGAAAAGATTTAACATTCAAGAAAAAACCATGAAGGGACACATCCTACAGTCACAGCTTTACAGATTTATTTACACAGAAAGAATCAATCTACAGTTTACTTTGTATTTTGCTTTAGAAAACATGATGAGAAACAAAATAAGAAATCATGTTTCTTAAATATGTGTAATGTATATGTTTTGCAAATTTACAATACCATTCACTAGAAAATAAACCCTGCATGGTTTAAATCTCAAAATCTTAATATTTGCTAAATCCACTTGTGGTTCTTAATATTAAGTACAAAGATTTGCTCAATTTCTATGTGACATACATGTTTGTACAGTTTGAATCTGTCATAGGCCCGAGGTGATTTCCACAAAGCAAAATGCATGTCCAACGTATTTATTCTGTTTACAGTCTGTGAAAGGCCACGATCAGAAATGGAAGTCTTTAAAACTATAATTGTGAAAAAAAACAACAGATATTTTTTTTTTAACTTTTGTATTTGTTGAAGTCAAACAAAATGTCTCTATTTCTGTTCCTCATACCCCCCCATATAACGTAGAATTAAATCTGAAGATTAACTGAATAAAAATATAATGTTGTACTACTGTAGAGAAAAATTGAGTACAAATAAATGTAGCAATAAGCAACTACAACCACAAAAAAACAGAAAAACAAAAGCAGCGTAATTGTGTATAAATACAGTACACACCCTCGCAAAAATAAGAAAAATAAAATAATAGAGTAAAGAGACTCAAACAATTGTAATTCTAATCTATTTCTCTCATACTTTTAAAAATCAATAGTTACTTTTTCAAAACATCAGGCACTTATTTCACACAAGTATAAATCATACATTGTGTCTAAAATCCATTTAGCTGGTTCAGTCTAAGGGTCTTGGTAGTGGCTCCATTAAGGAGCAGACCTAGCTTGAAGATACTGCAATGTTACTGCTGGTAAAATGGAGTGTTGTGTAAGGAAGGACAACTATGTGCTAACATGTGGATCACCACAGCAGGTCAGTGTCTTCTGTGGTGATCCTTTGGGAAATAACAGAGCAGCAGGAGGCACACCTACATGACATCTCTGCTACTACTAGCAGTTATTATTTTATTTTTTATGGCTGCTGACAACTTTCACTTCACTGGGTTGAGACTCTTGAATGGGGACACCCAGGGACTCCTCCGCACTTTTAGATGGCATCATCAAAACTGTGCTAATGTCCTCTCTGTCTTCTCTTTGAAACATTTCCCTCAACGGTGTCTCTGAATTCCAGCCTTGGTTCTTTGCAAATGTGTAAACACACCCAAAGAGATCAGGAAACAATGCCAGAACATCAATTTGGGCTGCTTCCTTGGCACTGTGAACAAAGAAGGTTTGATTACTGTATGGTAAATAAGATAAGCAAGGTTCTAGATAGATAGATCGATAGATAGATAGAGTCACTTTTCATTTAGTTTAACTTACTAATGTTCATGGAGATTGCGTATAAAGCGCAGTAATGCCAGCATGTTTTCAGGGTACGGCTTTCTGCCATCCATCACCCGAACCAGCTCTTGTGGAAACTGCAACAAACACATTAGTCATGAAGTGGATTTTAGGAACATAGACATTTGATCTGTGATCTTACAGTCACCTTATTTTTCCACTGTTTAAAGGATTCGTCCACAGCACATTTTTCTAGAGAAACAATCAGCTCCTGGTCAGCCTTAAGGTGGTTTGCAACCTCGCCCCTGTTACCGATCTTTCTCAGGTATTCAGTTTTCCTGGAAATTTCAAATTATGCTTGATAAATGAAAAAAGTACAAACGAAACATAAACAAAAGAAGAATTAATGAACATTTATAAATATAATAACAAAAGTGTAGGAAAAGGTTTTAGCATTAGCAGAAAATGTTAGCATGCATGCTTAACTAGGTTTGTCCTGGATGATCAAGTGTGGCTCAGGTTTTTCCAACATTAACATCTCTATCGCCGTTTTACAGTGAAACCAGGAATCATACATCTTGTTCCAGTAATCAGGAAAAATTATTTATCAATCATCGATCAGCATGACTTCCTTACTTTTCAGAAGTCCAGAAGAAGGGATGGTTTAAGCATTCTTCTACTTTGGGTCTGTACTTTGGCTCTTTGTTGATCATCCACTCGATGAGATCCTTTGCCACCACATCTTGAACATGATCCAAACTGTAGTTCCCTTTGTGAATGTTGAACTCACATTCAAAGGATTTGCCAAATGGATGGTTCCCTCCAGAGAGGATATAATAGATCAGCATGCCTGCCACCTTAATAACAACACATATTATCAGTTTAGGTATGTTTACCAAGCCATTTTTCAGTTAATCAAGTTTGTGTTCAGACTTTACCTGTATGTCAGTGCTTGACTTGTATGATATGACAGATTCTTCTTCTGCTAAAGTCTCTCGGGCCATCCAGCATTTGGTTCCTGCACTGCGTGTACGTAAAGTTGTTTGGCCTTTGAGTAAGCGTCTGCTTATGCCAAAATCAGCTAATCTTGCCCTCCCAGTAACATCTGCAGGAGGAATCATGTGAAACAGAATCATATCTGGTAAATATGAATTAAAATGTGTTTTTTTCCCCCCTGAATTTCAAACATGTCTTACCAATCAGAACGTTCTGAGGTTTGAGATCTCGATGAATAATTTTAGGATTTCCACAGTGAAGCACCTTTAGACTTTCAAGAACTTGTTTGACAAGTTTCTTTAACATCAGTGGGCCATGGTCATCATTCTTGATATATTCTTCCAAGGTGTATTCACAAAGTTGCAGACAAAGATATCCAAAGTTCTCATCCTCTGCAGCATCAACATATCGTACGATATAAGGATGATCGAGTTCTGGATGTCGTAGAATTACTTCTTCGTTCTTCAGCTCGTCGTAGTTGCTTTTAGACATTCTCTTGATGGCAACTTCTGTGCCGTCCTCTCTCAGCCCCAAGAAGACTTCAGTGCCATCGCTTCCTTTCGCTATTCTGAATTCTGCATCATTCACATAAATAATGCTTCTGCTTCTGGATATTTTACTGTCATCTGAGCCAACAAGCATCTCCAGTTTCTCCTTCCACCTCTTGCTGACTGGAAGCCAGTTTCGTTTTTCTGATTTTTCAATGACGCTGTATTCAAAAGGCTTTACATTTGAACTTGATTCTAAAACAGGAACTTTAGTTATTGGATCAGTTGCTGCAGTGGAAACTTCATCATTTGGGTCTTCTTGCTTTTCTGTCTTTTTCTTCTTCTTTTTCTTTTTCTTCTTGGCCACAGACGATGCTGCATTTCCCTCACATTCTGAGTTTGGTTTGCTCAGATATTCTTTCAGACGTCTCAGCACCTCTTTCAGCTTTTCATTCATTTTCATATCAGCTGATGTCAGTATGTCCTCAGGCACTGAAGTTATGCCCACTGATGTAAAAATGTTAGCTGCCTGTTCAATTAACCGCAGGTTTGCCAATATACCGTATGTGTAGACCCTGATGTTAGTCGGGCGCTTCTCATTTACAAAAGGGGCAACTGTTCTGCATAACTCCTTGAAAAAGTCTAAGTCCCAGTCCTTTGTGCCTTTTGTTTTCTGTGTTATCACATACAGTGTTTGTAGCACTGATTCACAAACACCACTGTCTTGTGAGTCAAGCTGTTTCAGTAGTTGTGGAACTATAGCTACTGCATGCTCATTTGTTATGTCATCCATTGTACAGAAAACTGCATTTAAACTTTCAATTGCCAGCTTTACATGTGTCTTAGGGATGTTTGGAAAACGACTGGCTGCACCTGCAATGTAAGTATTCACATTTCCAGTTTCCTTTAGCCATATAATACATGCCTGGCAGTATTTTTCCGCATTTCGCCCTGTAACAGTAAAGAGAAGTTCAATCATGGTTAGATGGTCCTGAGGATCTTCCAACAGCATGTGACTGTTAAAATCTCTGAACACTTCTTCAGTTGTTTTTTCAGGAATAGCAATTCTAGCATCCAAAAAATGTCTGATTTTGGAGCAGAATTCATTTCCTTTGGATGCAATATTATTAATCATCTCAGATAATCTTTTGTTGTGAACAGAATGCTCAGGATGAGTTACAGGTAAGAGTGTTACCGATGCACCAGCAGAGAGGAGCACGTTTACAACATCTTCTCTGTCATTGGTGGCAGCAGTAAGCAGTGGTGTGAAAACATGGCATCCATTTAAATCAGCTTTTGCTTCTAGAAGTTTTTCCACAAAAAAAAGTGGAGCTTTGGAAAGTGAGACATAATGCAAAGGTGTCCAGCCATACTGAGAAGGTATATTTGGGTCTGCACCTTGTTTCAAGAGATAAGTACATATATCTGCATTGTGATTTACAACAGCAGCAATCAACGGAGTTATGCATTGCTTCCACTCTCTAGAAGGGTAAAGTCCATTAATGTCATTGTGCCTCAGTAACTTCTTGAGCTTTTTGCGGTTATTGTTAAATATACACTGTACTACAGGATGTGTGTCTGTTGGTTGGGGCAGTGTCAGTTCAAACTGTGCCACTGGAAAATTCATTTCTTTGCTTGCCTGTGGAAGAGAAAAGATTTAATATTAGCAAAGTGATACTGAATTTGGTTCTGCTTTAAACTTTGTTTCAGACACCTAAACAAAATTCTGCATAAAAATATCAACTTGGAATAGAGAGCAACAGATTTGGACACAAATAATAAACGTAATATTATCCATCCATCTTCTTCTGCTTATATGGGCTGGATCGTGAGGGCAGCAGCCCACGTAATGTTATATTACAATATAATATAGTGCATTTGTATTTGGATACAATTTACACTGGTTCTTAATCTCATCCCAAGATACTAAAGCATATTCTTAATAAAGATATCTTAGACAAAGGTTGCCATGCCACTTCCTTGTTGAACAAGGCAAACAAACATAACCCAACCCAAGGATTTCAAATGGGATCGAATTACAACCCAACACTCACTGTGGGATCAGTGCTTTCGTTAAGCAAGCAGAGATTATTTTACAATACTGTTATATATATAAGAAACTCTTGTTATGGGCACCGGTACAGCCGACCTGAATGAGCATGTGACCCACATGCTATTGCAGAGGCCCGGAAACAAATCCTCCCCAAGGCCTTTTACGTGTCTGCCCCCTGCTCTCTCTCCCAGTTTTTTGTCTTTTCTCAATAAAGGCTAAAAAAATACCCTCCCCTTAAAGCAACTATCAGAGGATTGTAAGGAAATGAACTTACAGTGTCGACGTACAGTAGGGCTGTTTCATTTAGGTCAAGATCTCAGGTATCTTCTGGCTCCTCCCATTTGTACAACACATACAGCAAACCTGTTAGACTGGGAGTGGGAGGGGTTGAGTGCATGTCAGGATTTGTAGGCTAATTATCATAGGTTTGTTTTATGTAAATATATAAAAGGTGTTTCCATAAGAACAGATATTTCTCAGTAAGTATGTGACACACTTAGCATAAGGAAAATAGAATAATTTAAGTTATTTTAGTAATTTTAGTTACTTTTGAAAAATGCGAGCCGTACATATAATATTATTGTAGGTTAATATCATGATAAGTAATGGGTAAAAAGGAGGGTCTCAGCAATGCTTACAAAATACTGAGCTGTTTTGAGGCAACCAACCAACACACAAATAGTAATGTACAGTTGGTAACATGTGTTTCAAAGAGTAAACCTGCTGTGTTCTGTCATGGTCCCTTGGCCTAGGACCCAGGGTTTTGAGTTTTGGGGATGATGAGGGGTTTTCTAGTTTGTGTTTTTTATAACCTTGTACCTTGGTCCTTTATTCTTTATTGTTATTGTTATTTAGCCTTGTGGTTACAGTGTTATGTTTACTTTCTTGTTGCTTATTATGATCCTGTATTCTGTGCCTTTTGTTCTCTGCTTGCTTTAGTTGTTAGATTTGTCTTTTCCTTTTATGTTTCCGTTCTGTTCCTTCTCTCTTGTCTCTCTTGTCAAGTTTATGTGTCTTAGTCCAGGTTTCAGTCTTAGCTATTTCCTGTGTTATTTTGAAAGTTTCTTGTCTTGTGTGCTTTGTGTTTAATTCTACTTCCCCTCTTTCTTTATTTTAGTTTCAGCTGTCCTCTCACCTGTTGGCTGTTTGTGTGTCTTATATATTGTCTCAATCTTCCCTTGCCTTTGTTTTGTTCTCCAACTCAGCTGTGTTCCTTTTTTGTGTGTCATGTGAGAAGAGTTATTGTTTTGGGCTTTCCTGCACTTTTGGTCCATTCTTGCCTCTCATACAGCTCACCTTGACATGTTCTTTGTTTAGTAAATATTGTTTCTATTCTGTTCTTTAAAAAATAAGCAAAAACAAACAAACCACAGTTTCATTGTATATGTGCAATAAAGACAAAAACATACTATTCTATTCTGTTCTATTAATACACATTCTATTTAACGCAAGTGATTCATGTTTTTTTCTCAGTTTTAATCGATACTGTATCATAAACCCATTTACAACTTCAATGATTAACAAATGATAAAACACAATTTATGGTCATATTTTCATACATTTGTTGATAGTTAACTGATTAATCTTAGTGTAGGCCTATATCATTAGAGTAACATTTAAGTGTAAACCATGATCATACAAAAGAATGGTAAAGCTTGATATCATTCACACTGAAGCATTTTTCTACAGTCATTTGTTAGGATCTACTGTGCACAGTGACATCGGGGTGACAAATATAAATAAAAATATTTCATTTTTGGACGTACAGTTTTGATTCACTGAAACGCCAAGCGGTGTGTCTACGGAACGTCTAATGTTGACATCCATAGGACCTCCGTGTACCGGCTATTTATAGTCCAAATGTGGTCATTGTGGATGTCTTTTCAATGTCAAATGTTTTTATACTGCTTTTATCGGCTCTGTAGTCACATGTTTCCAAAGGGTGGAGGGCATGTTTTCTGTACATAAACAGTTATGTGTGAAGGAATGCAGAGTGATCAGCAGAGATGTCCAAGATGGCGCGGGCTCTAAAACAAAAGTGAGCAGCTGAACGGTGGTTTGGAGCAGAAATGTCCCCAGCTTCTCACAGGCAGTGTGCAAAATATGCACATCAACAAAGACTGTCGAAGAGACGGTCCAGTTCATACATACAGACTTACATATGCACAAACTTCTTGTACTTTCCATCACAACTTCTCTCAATCCAGGTACTGATCACAACCACATTCACTTCCCTCTTCACAGTAAAGCAGCATACTTGTAAAAATGAACCATATATAATGCAAATGCTCTTTTAAACCTATTAAACATATTGTATTACTTTTAAGGAATTCTAAAATTTTACCAAAAACATTATTATTTTATATTTTAACATTGAATTCAGTGTTTTTAATTTCTTGTAATTATAACAGCATTCATAGATGGTCTTACCCAAAACTCCCTAGAATGTGTGTACAGAGTTTAATTTAATAGTTTAAACACAGTTTTTAGTACAATAAGTGAAACACCAAATGAGCCTGAGCTGGCTATAGTTCTCCACCACTGTGATCTGGGAAAGAGTTGCTAACATGTTTGAACACAGAGATACAGTTAAGGCTGTCAGTGTTTCCAAGTTGTTAGTTGTACTTGCATGAATCTTTCAGTGTGGCAGCCGAAAGAGAATGTAAGTTTCTGAAAACATTAACAGACTCAGATTAAAAATAAAATGAAAAACTTCGTCTTTCAACTGCTCCCTTTAGCATAAAAAGAGTCAAAAAGGCAAACTCGTGTGCCTTAGTAAAGGGTGCAGAACAACAGGTGGTTGCTGTACTTCAGCATCTAGCCAGCACTACAAAAGAGGAGTGAGAGGAGGATAAAGAAGGCAATGATTTTAAGTAGCAGGTCATTTCAGATGCAACGCTTCCATCAGCTCAACAAACATCAGCAAACACAATCTTTGTGTGCAGTGTGCCGCTAGCGAAAGGTCCAGCTGCGGTTTTTCACAGGGAGAGAAAAGAAAGAGAGCTAACTTCACTCAGAGATGGAGAAAGATAAGAAAGACAGGAGAGGAGAGAGGTTAGATTTAAAGGTAAGGACTGCTGAGTGGGATTTGATAAACTGGAAATTTAAAGATGAAATGTAAGTCCTCACGTTTTAAAATCACATATTGGATCTGTATTGAAAAGTGCTGCAAAACAAACTAAACTACACTAATTATAAAGGTTGCATGAAAATAATCTATAGATCAGTACAGGATAAACTGACCTGCAGCTCGTAGTTTAAAATAAAGCAGTGTGTGTGACTGGTGCACAGTGGCTGTGGTGCTCATGGTGAAAGTTGGGTCACATCAAGTGCAGCTGAGATGATTTTGAAGTGAAGCTGATGATGCTTAGATTTATTCACTGAATACCGATTATACTGTTTAGTATAAACACGAGACAAATAGTGTGCTGTCAGCGTAGATGATGGAAATCAGCCAGGATAACTCATAAAACACCTGCTCATATCTTGTTAAATTCAGGTGTGTAAATCCACAAAGAGCAGTAAACCTCAAAGCACCAGCAGCCCAGATCAGCTGATCACAGCCTGGACACAAAGAAAATTTACTGAAGCTTTGAAAAGAAATTGTGATTCTTAACCTCTTGTTGAGCCACTACAACCAATGTTAGAGTTCCCCCACCTGCTGAATCCCACTTTAACCCGTTCCTTACTCATTTTCTGTTTAGAGTCGCTCTCTACAATGTAGAGATATTTTAAAATCTTTCGTCTTTTTCTCTGCTCATGTTCTACCAAACTGATTCAAGCTGAGTATATTTATGAGAATTAAAATTTAAAGAAGTAAAGGTAATTTTCTTATGTATTAATGTTACTTTAATGATACATTAATATAGCACAAGGTTCAATTAGCTTTGGACAAAAATAGCTGGTAGAAAATTACTCCAAAGAGCTACTTTTACTGGAGTGGTTTTGCCACTAATATCTGTACTTCTGATTAAGTACAGAATGTCTTTGCTTTTGCCATCTCACACTCTTCATGTTTAAATCCATCTTTAATGGGACCACAGAGGAAATATTTGCTGGAGCACACCTCGTGTCCCCCAGAATCCTTACTTTGTCCATGTGAATTTTAAACAATCAAATCTTGTGAAAATGGCCACAACTTGTACATTTAACACAGACATAATAGGGGAGACCGGGGATAGTTGTATCGTGGGTCAGTTGTAACACTTCCAATTTCTCCAATCAGGGATAAGTTTCAAATGATGTGACTCATCCTGTGCATGTGTGGCACACCCAAAATGCATGGCCACTTTTGTGTTAATCATTTAATTTAATTTATTTAATTTGTTTATCAGTTAATTTCTGTGGCTATTAACATTCAAAATGACTTTGGTAACATGACCAATTTAACCAGTCTATTATTTTGTCACATGAACTGTACAGAAGGTGCAAAAAAATGGAGCAACACCTCAGGTGGAACTATTATTTCAAGGCAGGTGCAACCCAGTTGCTTTAGGGGGATGGACTTCCGCCCACTTTTCAGATGCAATCTGAGAGGCAAACCGAGTGCGCTGTGTCTTCATTGCTCCTGAACTTTACCTGTATTTGCAGGTTAGTACCTGGTAAAAAATACTACCACTGTTTGTTACATAGCAATGTTTTATCTCCATGCTAAGTTGTAAAGAAGTAAGACAGTACCTGTAACACTTATGGGCACAGCCGCACGTTTGACCCGCATCAGTGTGAGACAGCGGGGTCAGGCTGCGCAGGCCACTAGCAGAAACTTTGCGGTAATGTTTGGTTATGGTGGGTCGTTAGCGCCCAGAGCATTGTCTTGTAGGAAGGTCATTCATATAGACTTATTTTCTTTTCATTATGAAGGTTGGTACTCCCGCACACTTTACTATTTTATATAAAGTTTATGATACAAAGATGTTTTATTGTCAAAGTGTTATTGAGGTTTGGAAAAGTATAAAGCTGTTTAATTTATGGGTGTTGATGACATGTGAAGTGGAAGGAAGTTGCCCATGTTATGCAAAAGTGAGTTTCATCTTCAGTGTGCTATAAATGTGTGTTTATTTTTGCTCAATTTCAGTATTCAGAACCGGTACAGTTGTCCACTTTAATTTCAACCGGATAAGAGTGTGGTTTGCTTTAAATACAGTTGTATATTGCTGTAAATTCATTGTAGATTACAGTGGCTTTCAATTGCTTAAGCAAGAGCAGGTGTGTACTTTTGTTTTGCTTTGACTGAGCGATCACATGAAGCACATGTAAAGTAGTGGGAAGTGTAGAGTGTGAATCCGTTTATTTTTCTACTTGTGACTTTGGGAAAATGGACAGATATGGACACTGGGACTGAAAGAGTCATGCACACATGTATATTGTTAATGTTGTTCATGTTTATTGAAACTTGAATAAGAGATGCAATCTGAGAGGCAAACCGAGTGCGCTGTGTCTTCATTGCTCCTGAACTTTACCTGTATTTGCAGGGATTTCTTCTTTGTTATTGTGGCACCATTCCTGGGGCCCGTAACACATGCCCAATTCAGTTCTGCTGTCACATGTGAAAAATCAGCACATTTTGTCAAACACAGACAATATAACACGAAAAAAAGTAATTTGTATGCCAAAAAGTAAGTTTTTCTACTTTATTTCAATTTCTAATAGCATTATCTGCTTTGCAGTCAAGTGGAGCGTGCGTCTGTCCTCTCAGTAAGTGAGTGAGACAGTAGACAGCGGTGAGGAGGGCTGTGCGAGTGCATCGCAAAAACACATAAATATGCCTGACACCTGTAAACAAAGCAGCATCTGGCTGCAGTTTAAAGACCTTTTTGTCTCTGTCTTGGTCTTGGGCTTGTCTTGTCTTGGTCTCGATACCCTCTAATCTTGGTATTGTCTTGGTCTTGGTTTAGGCGGTCTTGACTAAAAGTCTACAACTTTATTACTTTCATTTTCTTCCAAAAGCAGTTTTTGAAACATCTTTGTGAACTGACTAATGCTTGAACATTGCTGTAGGTCCACAGGAAAACTGTTCCACAGTTTTACCTCACAAATGGTAAAACAAAAGGTTTTAACCCTTGTCCGTGCTTTAAGAGTCTTCATCAATGTTCCCTCTAAGCTGCGCACGTGCGCAATTGCGCACTGCTGGCACGGTCTCTGCGCACAGAAAATCTGCGTTGCGCACAAAACAAATCTAACCTGAATTGAAATTAAAATTAAAACTTTAAGAATTCTGTTTTGCAGTGTTAGTCAGTAAGTGACTGGCTGCTCCTGTATGGGATTAGAACGATGCCACCTTATCCTATAGTCCAGCCAATAATGCGATTCACATTCGTATACACGCAGCCAATCAACGTCGTTGACAGGCTATGACAGCGTCCTATGTGCCGACACCGGTGTTTTAGCTAGCAAAGCGGCGTGGCTGATGTGCAGTGAAGCCACATTAATGACAACGTGTACAACCATTGGAGATGTGAGCAGGACAGACGGAACAATTGACGGAAAAGTGTGGACTTTATACCAGTTTTTAAATTGTGTTGATGGGCCACGTAAAATCAGAGTTATGATAAAAAATATTTGCAATGTTTGGTTTTCTTCCTGAATACTATCGTTGTTTATATTTACTGCAGGAAGAAACGGTAAAAACGGCGTTTTATAAGGAAAACGCTCGAAAGCACTCTCCGCCTGTGAGCAAAAACAACACCAAAAAACCCCCCACCCTTTCCTATTGGTCGAAAAAAGTACCGTGTCGACCAATCAAAAAATGATATGGCAACGTGGCATCTAGTTGTTAAGAAACGGGGTGAAGTTTTAGGAGTGACGGCGGTGTTCTGAGATGTGAGAGATTTGAGACGTTTAGCGCAAATCTTGTGTAGTTAGTGTGTAGTTAGTGTGTAGTTAGTGTGTAGTTAGTGTGTAGTGTAGTCAATAGTTTTGTTGGTGTGTGTGTCAGAACATTGAGGCGGCTGGTGAATGTTACAGGTGTTACAGGAGTGATACATCTCCTGTTGTCAGGCCTGCAGGTATCAGGCTGTTGTTCTCCTTGATCTCATAGTGGACAGAAATTATTTTTTGGAGTGGCACAAATAATTTGTGTGGCATCAGATTTGATGCAGAACAGCTGATTGTTCTGTAAATAGTTTGAAATGTTTATTTAAAAACGCCTTGGCTGCATTAAAAAAAATAAATAGCTGCAAAAACCTTTGTTGTTTGCCAAACTGAGTTACTTTTTTGAAGTAGTAACTATATAATTAATTGCCCAGCATTGGTCATTATATACTGTATTTTGCAGACAGAGAGTTACAGGACTCTCCCAGACCACAGACTCAGACTCATAATACAAGTCAGAGCTTTATGAAGAAAGAAAAGAAAAAGTTGTGTTTTCAAAATTGGAGTTCAAGTTATTTTTACTTCCAATAGTGTTAATATACTACACAGGTCATGAACAAGATTTTTTTAAATTTTCATTGTAAGTGGGCTAAAGCAGTTAATTAAAAGTAGTCTAACATAAATGTAAATGCTGTAATTTGATTATTGTAATAAACCATGTAACTTGGATGGATTAGATGCTGGCGTGACCACAGTGCACACGTCTGATGTCGCTCACAGTGGTCCAAGGGATCGCTCAGGGAGTTTGTGTGTTCGCTCAGACACATGAAAAATTAGAGGGAACATTGGTCTTCATATTTAATTTTCCCCTCAATTCATCCTCTGTACATTTCCTGGTACTGTGTCTGGCTTTGTACATAATTTTTGCAGTTTTATATTTTATAAAATCCATAAACTTCAGAATTGTTAATTTCAAGAACAATTCAAGAAAAGTTAGGAAGCAAAGAAAGACAGTCATCGTCTCCATTGTAAGTGGGCGGGGGAGGATGCTACAGTTTGTACAAGAAGCATCAGCTCTGATTTATTTTAACTTTAGGGCTTGACGAAGAAGCGCAAGAGAAAATCTTCACATGATACAGTTACATACAAATGACATACACATGTATAATGTTTTAAAATATAATCGAACATTAATGAATTATTGGGCAATTTCAGAAAAGCAAAAGACATTCTCTGTTTACCACAACATGTACCAAATTAATTTAATAAAGTTACATATGAATAACTTAATGGGGATATAAGTCAAACTTACTTCTACAGTCAGACTGAGTTGCAGTTCTCTTAGTGTGCACTGACATGACTCATACGCATTTGTTGTTTCCTACATGACCAAATTTGACTGATAACATGCAATAGAGATGAAACTGACTGACCCGCCTTCCTTCTGGCTGCTTTTGCTTTTTCTGATTTCCTAAGTTGTTCTAAGAAACTTGTCAGAATTTTTTTAAATTTACAAAAACAGGATGCGTCCATTTAAACTCTGATATGCTTATAATGAGTTACATAGTGACTGTAGTTTTACATTTGCAAATAAATGTTTCATAGAAGTACCTTCAGCAACAGTTAATTCAGCAGTGACTTTGTTCTTACTTTCATCAGTGAATTTGTGACATAAACCAGGGACAGCAGAAAGATGAGGATTAAAACGTTGGTGTTTCTGACACCAGCCAGTCCTCTGCTCCTGAACGCTGCTGCTGCCATCACTGTGGAAATAAAAACAGCCTTTGAGCTTAAGAGAAAATGAAAGAAAATAAAAGAAATGAATAAATAAAGAATCAAATCTATGTTTCCTCTTGTTATGTTAATAATATATTTTTAAAAAAATCTTAGGTATAAACCATCCTATGGTGCAGTTTTGCTGATCTTACCTGCCTGGTGAAGGGACAAACAGCTGTTTCACAGACTGAAAACACAAGGGAATCACATGCTACAAATACTTAATGTTCTCCTGATGTGACTTCCCACTGATCTGTGAGCTGCTCTTTCTTTTTTTTTTCTTTTTTTTTTTTTTAACCTGTCCCATTTGGTTCTTTTGCCATCAGAATTATTGTCTAAAGGCGAAGAAAGATGCCCAACGGATTTACTTTACCAAATGGACCATCCCAGCCTTGCCGTAATGGTCCATCTGATTCACCTTTTATTGTTTATTTTATTTTCACTTGCTGAATACGGGACAGACTTGACTGGTGGAAAGAAAGGGGAGAAAGAAAGAGGGAAAGAAAAACAGCTGAGAAGAGGGACGGGGGGAAAGGGCAAAAACCAAAAACCAACAGAATAAGCAGACAAAAAATACATATATCGATCACCTGGATCACCTGTTGAGAAAGAAAAAAAGAAAGCAAGCAGAAGAAAACGAGAGTAATAAACAACATCACAATGATATATGGGAATATGACAGTAAATACTAAATATTAAACATTATTGTGCAGCACGTGAGATCGACAGCGCACAGTGTGCTTTGAGGTAGGAGCCAAAAAGGGTGTAGTTTGTGTGTGTGATCACCCGTGTGTGCACCTGTGAGCATGAACGCGCTTGTTTTTAAAAGGTTCCTTCATGTAATGATCTGCTAGAGGGTGTGGGGGGCCACTGCCCCGTCCTCCAGGGCATGAAGCAGGTATGGAGGAGATCAAAACTCCAGACATCCAGAGGCCCCCAGAACACAAGAGACCAAGGAAGACCAACAGAGGGGCAGCCGCGCCACTATCCCAGAAAGAGCTGAGGAGAGTCCCAGATGAGGGGTCACTCAGCAGCCGCGGAGCAGAAGCCGGGGGGGTTGCAGTGACGTGCCCGTGAGCTCCGCCGGCAGCCAGCTGTGCCTGAGTGACCGAGCCCCGGGCCGAGAGGCCGAGGGCACCCCATCCCCGAAGTGGCCCGAGCGAGCCCCAGGCTCCAGGCCCCGATAAGCAGCCGCCAAGGAGTGAGCCGGTGGGTACCTGGGCGCCCACCCCCGGACACAAAGAACCACCAACGCACCGATGTCTGAGGGCGTCTGCCACCGGCAGGGGAAGTGGTGGGGGGAGATGGGCCTCCAAACCTTGGAGGGCCTGAGATGTCCCCAGAGAGGTGGCGTCTGATACCCAACCTGACATAAAGACACAGACAAACAGGCACACACAGATACAAACATCTATTCCCACCCTCATGCTCTCATATACAATTACTCAACACTCACCCAACGTGGAGACGGACATAAAGAGACGCTGTACACACAATCACACTCCCCAAGCGTACTCTAAGCCCCGGGTCTAGGTACCCTTGCCCCTGGAGGGGGAAACTGCGCCCAGACCCAGGTGATGTTACCCTTTTCCCTGCGGTGGGGAGAAGCAGACTGCCCCGACTCCGCAGCAGCAGGGAGGCCCCACATTCCAGACCCCAGTCGGACGGCCAACTCCTCCTCCTAGCCCCCCCGCTCCAGCAGGCCGCAGAGAACGGGGTGTAGGAAGACTCCAAACCTCCCTCCACCCGCTCATATGTAGTGTTGATGTATGTGTGTTCTAAGGTGCATTTAAAACCCAGGAGGGCATGGAGCTACCTGCCAGAGCAGCAGGTAAGCGTATAGCCCCTCCTGCTAGCCCTCAATGTCTACGTGTATTTAAAATTGAGAGGTGGGCAACGACGCCAGGGGTGAGGTGTACACCCTGATGGTAATTTGGAATCCGTGTAGCGTGCCCACCCCCAAGATCCTATATGTATGTGTAATGAGAGTGTGAGTAATGTGAATGTCTAAGTTGTGGGATAAAATTGAGGCAGAGGCAGCCAGAAGGGGACAGAGGGGGGGGATGTCTCCTCTGCACCCTGGTGACACACCCCTACCCCAAGGCCCTGCATCTGTGGGTGATTGTGGTGGAGCGGGAAGAGGGAGGCAGCTGGAGATGGGGATGATCTATGTGGCAGGGGTGTGGTCTCCGGCCTGCTGCAGCAGAGGGGTGTTACAGTGAGCTCTCAGGGCGGTGCCGAGGTGTGGCTGAGAGGGCGAGTGGGACTGCTCAAGGTGATCCTGTTCTTCTCTCTATTTTTAAATAGTGATGACGGGGACGGAGACTGGGAGGAAGAAGCAGCTGTTCCTGTGTGACTATTGCTGGAACATCAGAACGAAAATAAAACTAACCTATAGTGAATGAAATCCAGTGTGCGTGTCGGGTCCTTACCACAATCTACTTTACAGGAACAGAGGCCCACTTTAAACTGTCCAAGATCATCCCACATATTTAAGTTTTATCAAGAGCCATCGCAGCAGGTGGCAGAAAACGCACGTGAATGCCTTTAAGGACTGCAACATTAACGACGTTTAAAGACAAAGAACTCTTTTTTTAGGACACTGGAATAGAATATAGAAATGAAGCAGAAGCCAATCCAATGTTAGAGCCAGCAGCAAGTTTGTTAAACATGACACCAGTCCATAGTGCAGTTTTGTAATAATTCAAATTTTAGATTTTTCATTCAATATTCAATTCATCTTTCTCAGATAATCAGTAGCATATCTTAACATAAAAATGGACATTACAGAGGACTGAGCAATATACGCATATAACTAATGTGCTAATGGTAGCTAACTATGGAGATACAAGTGTTTATAATTTGATGCAAACACTGAAAACTGAAAGTATAAGAGGCCCTGGTCAGACCCTCTGAGACCTTAATTTACAGTCTTTTTTTTGCATCATTTTTTTTTTCTGTTTCTTAAACATGTGATCATTAAATAATGATTGTATGTTTGTGACGTACTCTACAATCCTTAAAATGCAAAGTTTTTTTAATTTAATGTATCTACTGTAACTCTATAGTTTCGAGAACCTAACTGTTTGTAATAGTTTACAATTTACTTTGCTATTAGTACAAAAATGTAGAACATTGTGTTCCAACAGTGTCTCATTTGTTTATTAATACTTATCATCATTCATGTTTGCACATGGCCAATTCAGTAATGAGCCACAGCTGTCCTCTTTCTTTGTGAGTTTCACAATTTGTAAAACTAGGCAATTATAATAATTTGAATGTCTTTTGCTAATGCTACTTAACAAACAACACAGACATGTGCTTTAAGTTTACATAAAAATCACAGATTCAGACAAGAATAACCCTCTGCTTTTAGTCCAGCAGCACTGAAGGGAACTTAACTAAATAGCTCATTATCCTCATCACCTGGCATTGAGGTAAAACCAGAAAAAATAACCTGGCCCTTTTATTTAAAAAAAATAATATCCAGCAGTTCAGGAGGCCGACCGCATGGCCAGCAATGCTCCACTGGGGAACGACGGAGGTAATGGGACACCTTGGGCGGCTTGGCAGGTGCCTGCTTAGCGCAGACTTCTGGCTCAGGTGGAGCAGGACTAGCAGTCTGCTCTGGATGCTGGTACTGGCGCTCATGTTGACGGCTGGCCATTCTCTCCCTCGCAGCAGGTATGGGTGCTGGGACTGACCAAATGCGAGGACTCGCAGGCTGGCTTGGAATATGAACAGTTTTATTATAGGAGCTAAGAGACCTGAACACAAATGGCTAAATTAAACAGGCGCACACACGAGGAGTTGACAGCAACGTGACCAGGAGCAGAGATAGAAAGGATAATGAGTGTAGAAAGGCCCCAAAGTTTATAGGACAAGTCTATTCTGTTCTTATACAGGTGTTTATAAGTTTCAGAACAAACCTCAAGCTTCTTCTTCTACACTCTGAGACAGTTTGGCCTTAAGTGGTGTTCTGGCCGACACACCGGGGTGACCGTAGTGCTGAAGAGTGAATCAGCGCCACAACCGTGTGTATTCCTGATATCTCCACTACAATGGGAGAATGAGAAAGAGGTGGAAACACAGCTGGAACAAATCTGATTAATTAAATGGGGCAAGCAAAACTAAACATAGCACACTACCAAAATAAAACAGGGAACAGAAACAGAAAAACTAAATGAAAAAAGTCCAAACTCAAAACCCTGGGACAGCAACCCTGGTACCAAGACAGTTATAGAATTTACATTTTTGGCAGTGAGCAAACACTGGACAACAATCAGCCAGCTGTTTACTTTCTTGTAAAGAAACTCCGTATTAACAGGAAGAAAAGAGGAAAATACAATTATTGATTACATTGCAAGTGATACAGCTCTGAGCATGAGAAACTGTTGTCTTTCTTGTTTCACTCTGAAAATGCTTTTTGATATGACATTTATAAGAACAAGGCTTTGTAAATTTGATGTTTCATGGCCATTGTATTCATTGTATTCATTTATTCCTGTGTAAATAAATCTGTAAATCGGCGACTATAGGACGGGTCCCTTCGTGGTTTTTTGATGAATGTTAAATCTTTTCACCACAATACAAAGTGAGAAGTGAAGCCTAGTTTTTTTTGCACTTTAAAGGTCTGTGAACTAAAATATAAAAATTATACAAACTATAAAGTAAATTTTCAGTGTAAAAAACAGCTCCTGTTTTTGTTTCATAATTAATTCTAAATTGTAACATGTTACATTTCATTCTAATAGACTTATGTAATTTGTCTCATTTTAAGGGGATTATTACTTTCTTTAATATTGTATTTTATATGCTGATTGTTTTTTTGTTTGTTTCACATCTGTTGTCAGTTTTTTATGTTACCACAACTGAAATTATTTCTTCTTCTCCACCCGTTTATTCAGCTCAGGATTTTCTTTCCACTTCTTCACTTTATCAACTTTCGAATATCAACTCCTTCATAGTTTTCTTAAATTAGAAATATTTCTCAGTCACCTTACAGTCATGGGATCTCAGGCAACAGGCACATTATATAAGTACTACTTCTATTCTCCTGAAAATATTCATGAAGACAAAAAAAGATCTATTAATCTATTTGGATTTGTCTTTTTAAATTAAATATTTTTGTTCTAATAGTTTTGTGGATACAAAATAATACGACAGGACTTAAAGGAAAGTAACACATTTACTCTCATTTGGGGCGACTGAGGATGGATCAGATGAGTTTGCCACCTACCTTGTGTCCTCATACCTGGTGGTAATGGACAGCATGTTGCCTTATCAGTACTGGGGTCTTTTGTTTGATGGTTCCACAGTGCCTCCCTCTGGCCGTGATGAAGTACTACACCCCTCTGCTCTTTCTATTACAGGGAATGTCTAGAAAGCACAAACCTTTAATAATCACAGCTGAGATCATAAACTGTAGTTATCCTTCCTTCCTTTCCTTCTTCCTTCCTCTTAAGCACTTAAGGGTTGAAGGAGATGGCTTGAAGACTATCCCAGCTTTCACAAGGTAAAACTCAGGGTACACACTTGACAGTTCACCACTCATGATCCCATTGACAATACATGATTGTAATTCCCAAAAGAATCACCAATTAAATGGCCTGTATTTGTATAGCGCTTTACTAGTCCCTAAGGACCCCAAAGTGCTTCACACATCCGGTCATCCACCCGTTGACACACTGATGATAGCAAGCTACATTGCACCAACAGCCACCCTGGGGCGCACTGAAAGAGGCGAGGCTGCCGGACACTGGCCATCACCAGTAGGCAACGGGTGAAGTGTCTTGCCCAAGGACACAATGACCGCGACTGTCCAAGCCACGGCTTGAACCGGCAACCTTCCCATTACAAGGCAAACTCCCAAGTCTTGAGCCACGATCGCCTTAACCTAAAGAGCGAGTTGTTGGAGTGTGAGAGGGAGCCGGAGCACCCTCAGACAACACAACATGCACACAGCAGCCAGCAGATTCACATGCAGGACCTTCTTGCTGTGAGGCAACAGTACCAACCACTGCACCGTGTTGACCTTAGAGTGCAGTTGTATGGTGGAAAATGTTACTGTGGATGCTTTAGATTATATTACATACAGAAAAAAGTACTGGTTTATTATTTTAGTGGGCAAAAGAGTCAAGATTGGATCTAAAGGATGTAAATGGACAAGCACAGTGCATTTCTACTCAGTCTGAACACTCGACACAGCCTCATTCACCCAACTGCACGCACATGATTAGGGGAAACTCAACGTTCAGTATCTTCATTTTTTCATCAAAAGACTTTCTCTGTATCTCTGCTCTGTTTGTTTTTGACTTGAAACACTAAATAAAAGTTTTACTGCACATCTGTCTCTATTGTTTAATCAGCAGCTGTAATACTAAACTGTCCAAAATTTAAAAGTCTACATTTAGTAGATTTAGAGATATTTATTTCACCACTTTTAGTTAATGATACTTTATAAACCTGTTCTGCTGTTTAACAAAGACAGTATCATCATGTTTAAAGCACTTTTCAATCTGACAGCAGCACTCAGTTCTCCTGCACATGTGTGATCTTGGAGTGAACTGAAGGTTCAGATGCATCTCTCAGGTCCTGTGTGGAGACTTTGCTGGACTTTGTCTGTCTGTTAAAGATGTGATTTTCAGATGCTATTCAGCTGGTGTAGATAGTGGGGGTTTAGGTCTAAAACATCTTCTTTTGTCCTCCATTCATCCAGTTTCATGAGATAAAGTTTTGGTACAAGGACTGGACTGAAAAAGACTGAAAAGAGAAACTTTGAAAGAGTTTTAGAAGCCTGGAGGAAAAGCAGTGCTTCTTTAATCAAATGTAATAATACACATTGTTTAAATGTCCCAAAGTAAAGAGATCTCTCTGTGAACCTTTAATTCGTCACCCTCTTGTGGCAGCAGCTGGCTACTGTTACTTGCACATGTGCATTGTGGTTTTTTATTACGTTATAATTTAATACAAAACCCTTTAATTAAATTAGTGAGTTGAAGTAATATATGAAATATTAGTGTTAAGTAAGTCCCAGAGTTCAGTTTATTGGACATTAGCTACATTTAATAAGAAGATATGAGATCCAAATATATGCTTATGTCAACACATGTTCATTTTGATGAAGTTTACTGAACAAATTTGAATCATCACAACAACCAAAATGTTAGCAACACATCATAAAGTTTATTATTCTAACTATGGTAACCATGTTGTCCAGAATCGTGACATCGCACCCATTTAGAATCTTACCACCACTTTGAGCCTTTGATCCTTAAACCCATAAATAGGGGTGAGAAGCAACAACTTTTAGTCTGTTATTTGCAGCATCTATGTTCGCAGCCTTCGACTGTTCGTGACACAGATTTAGAGTCTTACCACCAACGTGATCATTTGATCCTAAAACCGACAAATAACGGTGAAAAACAACGACATTTAGTCCATTACTGGCAGCATTTCTGTCTGCAGCCCTCAACTGTTCGCCAGAGAAGCATTTGGATCCTGACTCCAGACTCCAACATGTCTCAAGGTGAAGAACCAAAAAGTCAAGAAGTTGACCCCGGCGCTCTTCCCTGGGATGAACCAGAAGACCCTTACCTCTCCTCTCTTCCCTGGGCTGAGCAAGTTGAATTAGAGGAGAAGGGCTTAGCAGAAATGGAGAATGAAAATCTTCTTAACAGAAAGAAGATTGTCTTCTTGATGGAGGAAAATGAGAAACAGAGCGCTCAATTAAAAAAAATGTCCTACCTGCTCCAAGAAAAGGAGAGTATTATTGATGAAAAACAGTGGGATATCAAAGACATGGAGGAAAGGAACCAAGAGCTCCAAGGAAAGCTGGATGAAGCTCAAGAAAAAATTAAAGAAATCCTCCAGGAGAAGAAACAACAGGACATGAGAGAAAGACAGATGCACGAACAACTCGAAAAGATGGAGATCAAATACAGAGTGGTAAAAGCAAGGGATGATAAAAATCAGGAAACAAATAAAGAGGTTCTTCAAGAGAAAAGGCAGCAGCAGATCAAACAAAAGCGAATGGGCCGCGAGCTTAAGGACATCAAGAAAGAAAATGACGAGCTGCAAGTAAAGCTTGATGAAGCTCTGCAAATAAATGAAGCAATCCTCGAAGAGAAGAACCAACAGGACATAAAGAAGCGAGACATGGAGAGGCAACTCCAACACATGGAGGGAAAAGACAGGATGCTGCAGGCAAGGCTTGAAGAAACAATGCACAAATATGACGAGTTGCTGCAAGAGAAAAAGCAACAGGAGATGAAACAAAAAGAATTAGATTGCAAGATTCAGAACATGGAGAAAAACAATGAAGGCTTGCAAGTAAAGCTCGATGAAGCTTTGCTAAAAAATACAGAAATCCTTGAAGTGAAAGAAGAACTGGTCATAAACCAGGGAGAAATGCAATGCCAGCTCCAAGGCATGGAAGGAAAATACAGAGCACTGCAGGCAATGCATTATGAAACACGGAACAAATATGAAGAGCTGTGTCAAGAAAAAGAACAACAGGACATAAAGCAGAACGAAGAAAAACTTCTTCTTGTCCAAGACTTTGAGAAGACAAAGCAAAAACTGCAAGAACTTGGCAACAAAATTAAGCACACAACAGCTGAACTGGAAGGAGAAAAGGAGAAAGTGCAAAAACAGGAGGCAACAGCTAAAGAACTCAAAGAAAGGCTCAAAGAAGAACAAGCCAAAGTAGAAGAAGTGGAAAAAATATGCAACAAACTTAAGAAGCAAAATACAGAAACAGTGGACGAGTTGAGATCCCTCATACTAGAGAAGAAAGTGCTTGTGGAAAAGCAACTCAAGAAGAAGAAAAGTGCTTCCGCTTCTTCCTCCGCAGGGCCACTCCTGCCTCATCTTCCTCCACCTCTGTTCCAGTTTAATTTTCCCTTCTCCTCTCCCTCCCCTCTCTCCCCAATAATTTCATAATAAACACAATTGGCTCCTAACACCTGTCCATCTCCCTCCCCCCTCTCTCTTTTCACCCTCACCCCCAACCAGTCCCGACAGTTGACTGCCCCTCTAGAGCCTGGTTCTGTCATAGGTTCTTCCTTTAAAGGAGTTTTCCTATCCACCGTCGCCTAGTGCTTGCTCAGAGGCATTGTTGGGGTTTTCTCTCCTCTATCTCTTCCTCCTTTCTATCCCTTCCTTGACCCCCCCCCCTCCCCCCCCCCCCCCCCCCTTCTATTTCCCCAATAATTTAATAATAACACAATTGGCTGCATTTAAATGTGTCTGATCAGTGTCTTCATTCAAGAATGAATTGTCTTGTCACAGAGTCATGTGTATTTTGTCTTTTCCTCGGGCTGGTGATCCTCGCGGTCGTTCAGCCCTGGAGTATAGATTATTAGTGTTTTAATCACATTTAGTGTTACATTTTAGATCACCACAATAGGATATCCACAATTCAGGATTCAGGCATTTGTTTTAGTTTGATATCGTAATCATTCTATGATTGAGTCGTTAACAGAACCAGCAGTTAGCAGCAATAACTTCAAATCAATGACATTTGCAAGCATTCCTTTATACACAGCATTTCAGTCAGGTTGAGGTCTGGACTTCCATGATGTAGATTTGCTGCTGTGCTTGGGGTCATTATCCTGTTGCATGGCCTAATTTAGGAGAAGCTTTATCTGTCAGACAGACAGCCTCACATTTGACTCTAAAACACTTTGGCATACAGAGGAGTTCGTTGACTGCAAGGTGCTTTATTGCTTGTGTCTGCAGAAGAAGCTCAAATCACCACACTTGAACCAGCATATTTGACAGTGGGTTTGAGATGTTTAAGTGTTTGAGTGTCTGAAATACTGACATGTGAACGCCAGAATATAATGGTGAGATTTTAGTGCTGGTTAGATTGCATACACACTGCACATTATAAGGTTTTACAATTTTGCATCTGTGACCATTCAAACACCAGACAGTACTGAATGTTTCTTCTTTCTTTGTGCAACTTTACAATCATAATGTCCATTTTGGGGGATTTTTAGGGAAAGAAGGGAAGTTTTATTTTTAATGATCAGTGTCAGTGATTAATCACTACAGTGACACAAATAAACTTGAATTATAACCATAATCCTGATTATCAGTCAATACAAAACACATTCAGAAGTAATGTTTTCACAGATTTATTTTGACATTACATCATATTTTTAAGAGGAACATTCGCTTGCATATTGTTAACCTAGAAGCACTTTTAGTCTTTGTTAAGTTTATCTAAAAAGAATTTGGCAAACACCCTTTTTTGAATGTCATGCTCTTGCAGGCTGCAGTAACATTTGAGTTTTGTAAGTGCAAAGGTCCATTCAAACAGGTGGTGACATTACAATCCTTGGTTTATGTACATTTTGGAGCTTGTCAACATTCAGCATTTCCAAAAGCAGAATAAAAATTTGAAAGCTTGAAGATATATTTACATGTACATTTATTTTCCTTCCTTGTGGTCATACAAATTCTGCCTCTGATGCTTCTGACTTCAGATGTTAGTAAAAAAAATATTGTTAACTGGGCAAAACTGTTTTTCTTTTAAACATATCAGGAGGTTTATTTTCCCTGACATCATCTAAACACAGCTCCTTTGCAATACTGATAAAGTTTCTCTGTACTTTGCCACATTATATTACAGCAGATGTAGAAGTTGTATCTAAATGGTGATTCTCCATTAATGAATTTGTATAAGGTCAAGTCCTGGATATTTTACTAACTGTAACAACAAACCACTGCTTCCTACTGTATGCATTATAATCTACAGCATCTACAAAGACACCTTCCAACAAACGGCTACACTCTATGATCTCAGCTATGATAATTAAAGGTTTGTGCTTTCTAGACATTCCCTGTAATGGAAAGAGCAGAGGGGTGTGGTACTTCATCACGGCCAGAAGGAGGCACTGTGTAACCATCAAACAAAAGACCCCAGTGTTGATAAGGCAAGGTACTGTACGTTACCACAAGGTATGAGGATACAGGTAGGTGGCAAAATCATTCAATCCATCATCAGTCACCGCAAATCAGAATAAATTTGTTACGTTCATTCAGGTCCTGATGTATTTTTATAGCTGCATAAAACTACTAAGAGAAAGATATTAAACAAAAAAAGATGAATCCAGATAGATTCAATTAAATGTCTCTTTTTTAACCCATCATGAACTTCAGTGGTATTTTTAAGAGAATAGAAGTAGTTATGAAAGGGTAGTACTTCAGAAAGTCTGAGGATCCATGAGTGCAAGGCCATTCAGAAATAGTCACGATACATCTTGACCCAGCTCTAATTTGTGAGTGAAAACTATGAAGGTGTGGATATTTAACAGTTTATAAGGTCCTTTCTCTTTGAACCTGCTTTGGTCGTCATCAAACTTGTAAATGTGGGAACCACCAAACAGCTGAGCCACAATGACAAACACCTCATTTTCCATGATAACAGATTTGCACCCCACAATAGACTGACCTAAAGGGCAGAGAAACACATGAATCGCTTGAGAATAAAACTCAGCTCAAGCATTCTGGGAGTGTTTGTTAGCCTAATGTGTGATTTAGACTTCCTAACTTACAGTGTCACTGGAAACTCCCTTTAACCCTTCACCCAACCTTCCATGTAACCTGACATGCACCTCCTGAGAGATGTAACTACACGTTGGGTCGACACAGCCTGCGAGGACTTAAATGGTTAGAAGGTTGCGCTGCAGGATCAAGAGGGGTTTCCAGTTATGTAGTAAGTTAGGACACATTTCCTGCAGAAGTCGAAATCAAACTTTACCTGTGATGTTATCATAAGTCCTGAAGTTCATTTCTATGTGGTCCCACTGGAAAATCATACAGCTCTCTGTGCTGGGAGCAGAAATGGCCACGTAGACATCATTCTTATAGCTGAATGTGTCAACAGACAACGATTCTGAGGCAACAGACTGATGAAGGATGAAATCTGTGGAAAGGAACATCGGGAAATGTATTTTCACAAACAACAAAGCCACGTTAAATGAATAACCTCTACACAACTTAGAAAGACTGTGCTGAGTTCTCTCATCCTGATCTCAGCTGAGATTTACACGGAAACGATCAGTGGAAATCGTTAAGGTACTATTGGTCTACATTCTTCTTCTATGGTAGCAGCCTGGGCAAAGTAACACCCAAATTTAAACTTCTGCTTTCTGTTGGCACCAATGACTGTAGAAAACATATTGTATTTCACGGCTAAACTGGGAGAAAGACAGACTGCAAGAATTACACAGCACACTATTTCCTATACTATGTACAAACTCACAGCTCTATAAGGAGTCAAGGTCAATGAGGAGTCCTGGCAAGGCTTTAATGTTATGTTGCCAAAGACTGGAAACAAATGCAGTTGATTATGAAAAAGAGACATCATTAAATCATGTATAACAGATAACAGTTGTATTTTCAGTCACTGGAACATACAAGTGAGTCAGGTCCCTGAGTCCTCTGAAGGCATATTTGGATGTAGTCTCTAGTTTGTTACTCTCAATGAATCTGTGGATCAACAAGAAGAAAAAGAAAAGTATATTTTTTGATCAATTTCAACATTTTGCCAGCTAGTAAACCAAATGGTAAATGGACTGGTTCTTGTACAGCACTTTTCTATTTTGCCTGAGCACTCGAAATCCTTGAAACCTGTCTAATTCAGATCAGGACCTCAAAGCACCAGCAGCCCAGATCAGCTGATCACAGCCTGGACACAAAGAAAATTTACTGAAGCTTTGAATAGAAATTGCGATTCTTAACCTCTTGTTGAGCCACTACAACCAATTTTAGAGTTCCCCCACCTGCTGAATCCCACTTTAACCCGTTCCTTACTCATTTTCTGTTTAGAGTCGCTCTCTACAATGTAGAGATATTTTAAAATCTTTCGTCTTTTTCTCTGCTCATGTTCTACCAAACTGATTCAAGCTGAGTATATTTATGAGAATTAAAATTTAAAGAAGTAAAGGTCATTTTCTTATGTATTAATGTTACTTTAATGATACATTAATATAGCACAAGGTTCAATTAGCTTTGCACAAAAATAGCTGGTAGAAAAATCCTCCAAAGAGCTACTTTTACTGGAGTGGTTTTGCCACTAATATCTGTACTTCTGATTAAGTACAGAATGTCTTTGCTTTTGCCATCTCACACTCTTTCATGTTTGAATCCATCTTTAATGGGACCACAGAGGAAATATTTGCTGGAGCACACCTCGTGTCCCCCAGAATCCTTACTTTGTCCATGTGAATTTTAAACAATCAAATCTTGTGAAAATGGCCACAACTTGTATATTTAACACAGACATAATACTTCTCCCACAGGAGAAAGACTGTGTACATCTTTGCTGTTGTAGATTAGATTTAAGTTCACTTCTTTGCAACAGTCAAAACTGGCACAAGGCAGACACTGAGAGGGGAAGCAGGTTCACAAGTTTTATTACACGAGAGAAGAGGTTTGAGCCAAAAGCAGACAGGTGAGGATCCACCAGTGAGTTCTTTCCTCATAGACAATTATTGTTTTCTTTGGTAAAACAAACAAACAAACAAACAGTGGTGGTGCTGCACTTGAAATGAAGTAATAACAGAAATTTAGTTTGAAATTACACTTGCATACGTACAAAAGTATTTATTTATGTAAAAGGTGAATTAAAACTGTAATAGCAGGTGGTTAGTTTGTAATATTACTCATTACTACGACCTTATTTCACTGCTTTTTTTTATTCAAGTTTGTGTCCCAGTGCCAGGTGAGTCACAATAATATTTCCAAATGTGCAGCACCTGTAGGTTCCTTTGTTTTCACTCTTGTGTCCAGTTCATCCCAAACCAGCTCGATGGATTCAAGTCTGGAGACTGTGCTGGCTACTCCATGTTTTCAAGCTTACCATCTTGTTCTTTGTTCCTGAGGTAGTTTTGTCTTGCTTCAAAAACAGCACTTAGTTCTCCTGCAAACTGAATGTAAATTGATGATTTTGAAGGGAAGTCCTCTTTCTGTTATTTAAACCAGTTTATAGGATGACAGGATCACATCATATATGCAGTAGTCACCCTTGCAGTGAGATCATTTCCGATTCAGTGAAAGTAGATGAATCAGCTGATGGTTCAGATGCATCTCTCAGGTCCTGTGTGGGGACTTTGCTGGACTTTTTCCTGTTTCTTAAAGACATGACTTTCAGATGCTATTGTATTGCTGGTGTAGATGGTGGGTTTTTTTAGGCCTGAAACATCTTCTTTTGTCCTCCACTCAAACAGTTTCATGAACTTCTTTTACAGACACACTGCACCCCAGTCTGAGATATGCTGTCCTCCTGTACTTTAAATCAGAGCGAGAAGGTACGACCTCTCTCATGACCTTAGGATGTATGTGTATGCCAGACTGCTCTGGAATGCACACAGAGTCTCTGCAGATTACTAAGGATCAGAGATCTTATCAATATGCAATCGATTATATAACTCTAAGCACATATGAGTATGTTTCTTAGCATAAATGACAATCCAACAATATAAACCTGACAGTGGTCTTCTACCTTTTGCATCAATAGTTTTACGGGATGTTTTGCAAATTAGCACATTTTGTTTGACATCCTCCTTGTGAAATCCAAACAACAGTGAGTCTCACTCCCTCGCTCATCTGAAACTCCCGCTGGGACCATATTTTCCCTATCTGGTAGTATATGAACACGCATGATAAGTACAGCGCACCAGTTAGAATTCAGTTTTCAGGGCCCTCTTCTGTGGAGTAAGCTTACAGTTTGGATTCAGGAGACAGTGTCACGGTCTGCGGTGGGCGGATCGTGTGTGGGAGTGTGAGGTTCCAGGTGCAGACATAGACGAGGAGACAGTACTGAACTTGAAACGAAAAGCGAGCCTTTATTTGGGCTGATTAACGTGGCAAACAACAGAACGCACAGAGCAAAACTAAACTAGAAGCTGAACTGGGAAAACTAAGAACTGACACTTAACTCAGACAGCAGGGAAAGCGAAGACAGGGTGACGATGATGCATATGAGGGAGACAACTATGAACAGGACTCTGTGCTGGAACAAAAAAGAACTATGAAACGTGTACACGTAAGCAACATGGACATGACCAGCACAGAGTCCTGAAACCTGGCGTAACACGGGGGAAATTGAACAAACGACGCGGCGACGACCACAGGAAGACTGAGGACTTAAATACACACATGAGGTGATCAGGGGAAGTGGAGACACATGAGAACACAGCTGACTAGAATGAAACATAATGACAATACAGGGGAGAGTAACACTAACTACAATGAACAAAGAACACCAGACTCTTCCAAAATAAAACAGGAAACACAAAGACATAGACATGGCACGAACTTGACAACAAGAGCCATACAGACATGAAACATGACAGGTAGACGCACGGACCAGGGAGAGATGACAGAAGGGACTAAGAAACCAAGGACTAAACTGCAAACTAGAAAACAACTAGATGCGTTACACTACAACATGGGGATACAAAAATATGCATTAGAGCTCAAACACTGGGCCTAATGGCCCAGTACTGTGACAGACAGACACTATTGCTACTTTTAAGATTAGGCTTAAAACCTTCCCTTTTGGTAAAGCATATAGTTAGGGCTGGATCAGGTGACCCTGAATCCTCCCCTAGTTATGCTGCAATAGGTGTAGGCTGATGGGGGATTCCCATGGCAGGTATTTCATCTTCAGTCACCTTTCTCACTCACTATGTGTTAATAGACCTCTCTGCACTGAATCATACTTGTTATTAATCTCTCGTTCTCTTCCACAGCATGCCTTTTGTCCTCTCTTCCTTCTCTCACCCAACCGATGGCGGCAGATGGCCGCCTCTCTCTGACCCTAGTTCTGCTGGAGGTTTCTTCCCGTTAAAAGGGAGTTTTTCCTTCCCATAGTGGCCAAAGTGCTTGCTAATAGGGGGTCATATTATTGTTGGGTTCTTCTCTGTATGTATAATTGTAGGTTCTACCTTACAATACAAAGTGCCTTGAGGCGACTGTTGCTGTGATTTGGTGCAGCAGAATCCTTCTTCCAGAAAAGAGAAAAATACTTTTTCTTCTTTTTCAGGCTCAGTTCTGCAGCTGTTTGTTTTGTACTATGAGGTTTGTCATCTCACTGAAACATTCTTTCTGCTGAATCTCCATTTTCTGGCAGCCTTTCTCCGGTTCTTCTAATGCTTCTTGCTTCTCTAGTCCTTTTCTTTCAGTGTTTATATTTCTCTTGCGGCACTTTCTTTGTCTCAGCATGTTCTCATTTCTTAGTTGTAAGTTGTCTTGCATGGCTTCTAATTCCTGATGTCTCCTCTGCATTTCTTCAAATACGTCTTTTTGTGTTTTTTCTTTTTCTTCTTCTCTTCTTGCATTTCACCATTTGTCTTTTGGACTTTGTGATACATTCCATGCAAATGTCTATTTTTGTTCACAATTTCTTTGTTTCTGAGCTGCATTTCTGTACATTTTTTCTCCAGCTGTTGTTTCTCTTCCTCGAGTTCAATGTTTTTGTCCTTTGCTTCGTTATAAAACACTTGTAAGTCTGCATTTTTCTTCTTGAAGTTGTGGAGAACATCCTGCATCTCTCTTTGTGTCTCTTCCAGTTGTTCCTTCTCTTCCAACATTTCTGTGTTTCTCCTGAGTATTCATCAAACATTACTTTCAGCCCTTCATGGTTTTTCTCCATATCTTCAAGCTAGCACGTCCAACTGTTGGTGCACTGCATCCTGCTGCTCCTTTTTTTGCACCATTTGTGTATTTCGTCCGATCACTTCATCCAACATGACTCGCAAGCCTTCACTATTTTTCTCTGTTACTTTGAGTTTTAAATTTTTATTCAAAAGATATACGAAACTGGCTAATTGCTAGAAAATGCTAATGCTCCCCACTCATATGCAAAGTGTTAAGGCCAATGTGTGACCCACCTGTCACTGGGCCAGAAATTGAATAAATAAGCAGTGAAATGAGGTCAGAGTAATGAGTAATATCACAAACTAACCACCTGCTATTACCAGTTTTAATTCACTCTTTATATAAATAAATATATTTTATAAGTTGAATTTCTGTTATTACTTCATCTGAACTGCATGGTGAACATGGGTCTTCAACAACACATATCCATATCTCTACAAAGTTGCTTTAAAATGTTTATATACTTCTGCTTCATCAGTACCCTGTGACACAGGGCTGATCTCAAAGAGAGGAAATGGCGTCGGCCCCCACATGCTACAAAATTCTCATCCTTAATAACGTGTGTAAACAATGGTTTCTCCCCTCACATACAAGTGCATAAGCACTGGCATTGTCACAGCGCTTGTCTTTCCTAAACAAATGTTTTCATTTATGCTTCCTTACTGAAAAGATTTTTCTAACTTTTGAATGTAACATAATGTATTAGTCAGGTCATATTTTTGTTATAATCAGTTTATTTTGAATGTAAACACTTTTCGTCCAGTCTCTTTCATTTAGTTAACTCTTAACACATAACAGCTTTTTACATAAACAGGACCAAAACGAATAAACCTAGCTTATTCTCTCAACCAGGGCTGTTGAGATTAAACTGAATCTTCCATGGTTGGTTGCATGTTTGAGATCTCAGGTTCAACTACCAGCAGGACATTCAGGAGCACCATACCACAGAGAGCAGCGTCAGGTGTCAACGTCCATGTTATTGAGATGTTCGTTGCAGATGTGCCTGTATTATTGACTGCTTTGAATTTCTCATTGAAAACCTAAAGACCTGAAAGCGAGGTCAGAGACATACTCCCATTACAAACATTGTTATACAATGAAACATTCAACTGGTGTCACACCAGGGAGAGTTTCCTTTATATCAAAAGGTTGGGGTGGCAGAATATCCGACAAGCACTTGACTGAATAAGTGGTTTTTTTGGACTGCCTCAGCCCAGGTGATGTAAACGGCAGCGAGACAGAGCGAGCGATCGAGTGAGAGAGACAGAGAGCGAGTTTTGAGATGTTAGAGATTTGTGATGTTTAGCGTACAGTTGGTGTGTTGTGTTAACTTGTGTAGTTAGTGTGTTGTGTTGTGTAGTTGTTGTTTTGTTTTGTGTGTCAGTGAGGACACGAATGAACGTCACACAGGCAGGATGCAGTGTGAACACTGTCTCCAGGTGGAAATCAGAAGGAGTGATACACCTCCTGCTGTCAGGCCTGCAGGGTTTCTCCCTCTGATGTTCTTCTCTGTCTTGTGGTAGACAATTTTAATTTTTTTTACTGTCACAAATAATTTGTGGGGCATCTTATTGTGACACCTTATTGTTCTCTCATTTTAGTTAAGTAGTATTTTTAAATGGCTGTACAAAAAAAAGAACACAAGATGCATTGGCTGCATTTTTAGATGAATAGTTGTATATAACTTTATTATTCACAAAAGTTTTACATAAGTTTTACAAATTTACAATTTATATTTGCATTTCAAGTTATGAAAATAATTTACTAAACATGTCTGTGGTTTTTACACTAAAAGAAAACATAACTATTACTAGGATTTTATGTGTTTGTATGATTCCAGACCAGTTGTGTTAATACAGTATGTCAATGAAAAAATAACTGTAAATTCGGACATGTGAGGTTGTGCTGAAAAGAATGATACCAAGCAAGACAAGGTAAAAAAACACAAAATCAAAAGTAGCCAAAAATGGTCAATTTTATTTTGGACCTCAGGAAATTAGGTTTAAATTATTGTTTGTGACAGAGTAGATTTCTGACATTTTAGTATTAGTAGTAAGGAACAATTTGATTTTCTGTCTAACAACAAACAGTGTGAAACTTAAGTTAGACTTAAGTTTGCCCAATGTTTTGTAGCTTTCTGGATTTTATACTTATTGGGTACATATTTATTTATTATACAGACTATACAGTACATAAAATAAAAATGTAATTTTTTTTATGTAACTGAAATGTTTAATTATGTGGGTTATAGAAAATAATGAAGTTATAGACCATATTTATATGAAACGTGTATACTTACTGCATATTAATCATTTTAACCATATGTAACACCTGCATATGTGTTTAAAAAAAGGCTTTGATTCTGCCACCCCATTTGATTTCCATGCCACCCTAGGAAAATTTCTCTAGATCCACCCCTGGACCTGTCCTGGACCAGCAACACCAAATCAGTGACAAAAAGAGCTCAGCAGCGACTGCAATTCAAGAGACGACTGAAGAAGGTGCACATCCCCAAACCCATCTTTAACACCTTCTACAGAGGTACCATACAGAGCATCCTAACCCGCTATTTACACCTCACGCTGCACTGGGAAAGCCATAAGCATCATAGCCGACCCGCATCACCTTTCCCACCAACTGTTTACCACCCCTTAATCCAGAAAATGACTCTGCGTCATCAGGAGCAGGTCGGCAAGATTGTGCAATAGGATTTTCCCCCAAAGCAGTCCGGCTCCTGAACACCATGCTGCGCTCCTCCACACTGAACTCTCTTCTCCACACACTTCTTGGACTACATAACACTCTCCTTTCACAACCAATTCTTACACTACCCTGTATTGTACTGATCGACTCTGTCTGTTGTCTTTATTTATTCTCATTGTTTTCTATTCTTACTCTCTCTGTATTCAAGTACAATACTGTTGTACTTACTCTTAGATTATCTTATTTCTGTATAGTTGTAAGTATGTATGTATATTTGAATTTTCTCATTTTATTTTTACAGTTTGCACCTTTGATCCAGGACAATGATATTTCATCGTACTGTATACTTGAGTGCATGTTGTTGGGTTGACAATAAAACTCTGCTTGACTTGAATTAAACTTGTGCATTAGCGAATGAGGAAATGAGCCTCTACAGGCCTCAGACAGCATGTTAAATGTTAACGTTCATGACAGTTTAATTAGAAAAAGACCAAACAAGTATGGCTTGTTTGGAAGGGCCAGACCTCAACCTGACTGAAATGCTGTGTATAAAGGAATGCTTGCAAATGTCATTGAATTGAAGTTATTGCTGCTAACTGCTGGTTATGTAAACTACTGAATCATAGAATGATTACGATATCAAACTAAAACAAATGCCTGAATCCTAAATTGTGGATATCCTATTGTGGTGATCTAAAATGTAACACTAAATGTGATTAAAACACTAATAATCTGGACACAAAATACACATGACTCCGTAACAAAGACAATTCATTCTTGAATGAAGACATTGATCAGACATATTTAAAATGCAGCCAATTGTGTTTATTATTAAATTATTGGGAAAATAGAAAGGGGGGTGGGCGGGGGGGTCAAGGAAAGGGATAGAAAGGAGGAAAGAGATAGAGGAGAGAAAACCCCAACAATGCCCTCTGAGCAAGCACTAGGCGACGGTGGATAGGAAAAACTCCCTTTAAAGGAAGAAACCTATGACAGAACCAGGCTCTAGAGGGGGCAGTCAACTGTCGGGACTGGTTGGGGGGTGAGGGTGAAAAGAGAGAGAGGGGGGAGGGAGATGGGACAGGTGTTAGGAGTTCAAGGGAGCTAGGGGAGGGAGAGGTGTCAAGGTGTCAGGAGAGAGGGAGAGGGCAGGAGAGGGCAGGTCAAAATTATGATGGAACAAAGGTGGAGGAAGACGAGGTGACATCAGCAGTGGAAAAACCAGACAAAGCATGAGTGTCCTTCCTCCAGAAGAAGCGGAAGCGTTTCTTCTTCTTTTCCAGGAGCTTTTCCACGAGAACCTTTTTCTCTAGGATCAGGTTTCTCAGCTGATCGATTGTTTCTGTATTCTCCTTCTCAAGTCTCCTGCATGTTTTCTCCACTTCTTCTAATTCGGCTTGTTTGTCTTTGAGCCTTTCTTTCAACTCATTAGAAGTTGCCTCCTGCATTACCTTTGCCTCCTGCATCTCTGTATAACGCTCTTGTAATTTGTTGTGAGCGTCTTCTAACTGTTGACTTTTCCTCTCCATTTCTTGAAGTTTGCACTGCAGGTCTTCATTTGTTTTCTGGAGTTGCTGCTTTAGCACCTGCACCTCAGTGTTTTTGCACTTCAAGGTGTTTGAAAGTTCCTCGAGTTCGGTGTTTTTTGTCAGCATGTCATTGAGCTGACTCTGCATCGCTGAGCATTGTTTTCGCAGTTTCTCCTTCTCTCCTTCCATTTCAGTTGCTTTGTAGTTCATTTTCTTGTAAAGTTCTTGCAGCTTTTGGTTTTCCCTCTCAAAGCCCTGGAGTAAACGTTTGTCTTCTTTCTGCTTTATGTCCTGTTGTTCTTTCCCTTGAAGCAGCTCTTGATATTTCTGCTTGTGCACTGCAGTTTTATCAAGTTTTACTTCCAGGACTCGGCATTTTTCCTCCATGCTTTGGAGTTGGCACCGCATGTCTCTCTGGTTTCTTTCCAGTTGTTCTTTTTCTTGAAGAATCTGGTTATTTCTTTGCAGTGCTTTATCAAGCTTTGTTTTCAGCTCTCTGTAGTTTTCCTCCGAGTCTTCAAGCTTGCTTTCTTTCTGTTTGATCGGTTGTTGCTTTTTCTCTTGAAGCAATGCTTTGTATTTGATCCCCAAGTTTTGGAGTTCTATGTCCTGCCGTTTCTTCTCTTGGAGGATTTCTGTATTTTTTTGCAGAGCTTCATCAAGCTTTAATTGCAGCTCCCGATCCTTTTTGTCCTTGTCTTTCTCATTTTTCTTCTGCTGGAGGATTTCTTTGAGTTTTTCTATTGCTTTATCAAGCTTTGCTTTGAGCTCAAAGTTCCTTCCACGCACATCTAGGAGTTCCATTTCTTTCTCCTTTTGAATATCTTCCTTTTCAAGAAGCTGGCTGAACAATTTATCTACTTCAGCAGTCTTTCTCTCATTTTCTTGTCTGAGGAAGATAATCTCCTTTCGCTGTTCAAAAAACTCTGCCAGACGTAATAGATGTACTCTGGCTGGGGCGGGTGTTTGTATTGCGATTGTTCATGAGATTTTCCTCATGCATCTCTTCCAAGCACATTTTCTGAACTTGAATATTGTCTTCTTGAGCCAGAAGAGGAGAGCTGGGCTTTACTTTCTCTTTTCTTGTGTGTTTTTTCAGAGACATGATGGAAAGTGTAAAAAGTCACTCTGAAAAGGATCCAATTGTTTTGAAAGGCTTCTCTGTCAAACGTTTCAATGCTGCGAACATAAATGCTGCGAACAACGAACTAAAAGTTGTTGCTTCTCACTCCTATTTATGGGTTTTTAGGATCAAAGGATCAAAGTATCAAAGTGGTGGTAAGATTCTAAATGGGCGTGATGTCACGATTCTGGAAGCCAAAGAGGTTGTCACATGACATTTCTGGGATTTTTTACTTGGACAAATTATCACAACAGTCCCCCCCCCCATAAGAAAACAGTTACAAATCATTATCTTTCTTTTTCAGCGGAGCCTTCTCCTCTTCAACACCCACAGTATCCTCTTTTGTTTTCTGAATCAAATAAATCAAACAGCATGTGATTAAATAAGAACTGTGTTGCACAAAAACACCATTTAAAAAAAAAAAAAATTAAAAAACTTGACATATCAGGCTGTACCTTTCTCCTTCTTAGAGTCCAGCAAAATATGTTTGCACTGGTTGCTGTTTGAGCAAATAATCCCTCTGACTTGTAAAGTTTTTACAAAATACTTCTTCTCACTGCAAATGTCTGAAAGTGTGTGAACTTACAGTCCTCAGAATGTGACACCTACAGAATGTATTTGAGTTATCAGGTTACAAACATAAACATGGTTACCATAGTTAGTAGGGATGGGTATTGATAAGATTTTAACGATTCCGATTCCATTTTCGATTCTGTTTAACGATTCGATTCTTTATCGATTCTCTTATCGATTCTTATTTTTAAAAAGGAGAACACTAAGGTCGATTAGCTTAGAATTTTGTTTTATATCTTCTCTTTGAACAAGATAGAAATTTAGGAGTAACATGGCCTTATAAACCCAACAGTGAGATCTTAAGAGATCCACAGCCTACGGCTCTTCAATGGGGTGTCACAGGGTCCCCGGGGAAAATTGTAAATGTAAAATAATAAAATAAATATTCTTCTGTAGCAATAACAAAGTATAACATAAATTATTCTGTAGCAATTACACAAGAATATCCAGTAATGTCCCTGCCTACAATTAAACACATTCACTTACCATCTGCTGTGGCAAACGGGTGCAAGGCTTTTACCACAAACTTAGTCACTGCTCGGTGACATTCGGGCCTGAAAAGAGACGCTACCGGTAGACTGCAGCGACAACTGCCAGCGAGCGCCAGCCAGACTCTGTCTGTCTCTCTCATCACGGTCACCTAAATGCACAGTAATGGCAGGTTTTGTAATAAAGCAGATCGCGCTAACATAATATCCACTGTTAGTTGATTAGTTACCTGCCACATTAACGGGAGAGGACGTGCAAACTGCTGCTGCTGGGTTGAGATTCACGAGTCCGGAGCGGAATTAAAAACACGACATTCATTTAAGTTCATCGCGTATTTTGTGAGCAAATGCTTTTGCATATTCGTAGTGTTTCCTCCCTTAAATGAAATATCTACTTTGCAAGTATTGCAAGTTGCCCTGTTGTCATCCGTTCTGGTAAACCAAACTTTTGAGCGTTTGAGCCGCTTAGGCGCCGTGTTTCCTGCCAGGTACGCTCCGACGCTCCGCAACATGGTGACGTCATTCGGGGCGACTGGAATCGATAAGGGAATCGTTTGCAAAAATGGCAAACAATTCCAAGGAATTGAAACACTGGGAACCGGTTCTCAACAAGAACCGGTTTTCGATACCCCTCCCTAATAGTTATACTAATAAACTTTATGATGTGTTGCTAACATTTTGGTTGTTGTGATGATTCAAATTTGTTCAGTAAACTTCATCAAAATGAACATGTGTTGACATAAGCATATATTTGGGTCTCATATCTTCTTATTAAATGTAGCTAATGTCCAATAAACTGAACTCTGGGACTTACCTAACACTAATATTTCATATATTACTGTGTGGAGGTAAACACAGACGACACGAGAGCTCTCGATTATCACTCGTCGTTTAATCTCATCACCACAGAACTGAACTCTTTTCCCTCCAAAACATAACAACAACACTTCCTGAGGACTGGGTGTGAGTGGAGCCCTCCAGTGGTCCACCACACATGCCCCCCCCGAACACCCAGTAGGGTCATCCCCTAGTCCAGAACCCTTGCCTTAATCAAACGTCCAGAACGGCTGAACCGGGGAGGTGGAGAGCTGGCTGAGGGGAAACGTGCCTGAGGACCAGACTGGCATGGGCGGCCAGGAGAAGCTGAAGATAGCTCGGGCCCTGCCAGGTGGGGGTGCTCCCAGAGGAAGAAGCAGGGTTGTCCAGTCCAGTGGAAGGCGGGCGGCCACGGCGGGGGCCTGAGCCGGCACCAACTGATCATCCTGCAGCACATGTGCCGGCTTAAGTCTGTCAATAGAAATAGTCTCCTGACGACCCCCAAAGTCCAAAAGGAAATGCTTCCGGCCCGGTTGAATAACCCTAAAGGGGCCGTCATACAGTGGACGCAGCGGAGGCCTATGAGCGTCATGCCTGACGAAAACAAACTGCGAAGAGTCCAACGACCTCGGAACAAAGGTGTTGGGCAGACAATGGTGCACTGGGCCAGGAAGAGAAACGAGTCTCTTGGGGACGGAGAGACAGCACAGAGGGAGCGAAGCACGGGGGTGGGCTCCCGGGCAAGAATTCCCCGGGGACCTGGAGGGGCTGACCGAGGACAAGTTCAGCCGGGGAAACCCCGAGGTCTTCTTTAACCGCGCAGCGCAACCCCAGTAAAACCCATGGGTGGCGGTCAACCCAGTTGCCATCTGTGAGAGAAGCACGGAACGCGGCCTTAAGCAACCGGTGGGAACGCTCGCACATCCCGTTGGCCTGCGGGTGGTACGCAGTGGTTCGGTGGATCTTGACACCCAGGCCGTCAGCCATGGCAGACCAAAGCTCGGAAACAAACTGGGGGCCCCTGTCTGAGGTGATGTCGGCGGGGGGACCGAAACGCGAAACCCACGTTGACAAAAATGCCCTTGCCACTGCTGCAGCTGTAGTGGACGCCAGAGGCACTGCCTCAGGCCAACGGGTTGTGCGGTCCACCACAGTCAAAAGGTGCGTGAAACCTTGTGACTGCGGCAGGGGACCAACCAGATCCACATGTACATGATCAAAACGCCTCCCTGGGACGCGGAAGGATTCGAGGGGCGCCTGTGTGTGCCTATGGATCTTAGCGCGTTGGCATGGGATGCACGCCGCTGCCCATTCTTTCACCGATTTACGAAGGCCCGGCCAAACGAACCTAGAGCTGACCAGCTTGACCGAGGCCCGGACGCCTGGATGAGAGAGGGCGTGTACGGAGTCGAAAACGCGACGACGCCACGAAAGTGGAACTACAGGGCGTGGTCGGCCGGTGGAAACATCACAAAGCAGGCTAGGCCCGCCGTTCCACATGGGTCTGTCCTCCAGTACAAGGCCCGTTTGCTCAGACCGAAGGGCAAGGACGTCCGGGTCCGCCCGTTGATCAGCGGCCATAGCGTCAAGTCTATGCCAACATAAACGGGAGAAACCAGCGCACGGGATAGACAGTTGGCCACGCAGTTGGACTTACCAGCCACGTGCTGAATGTCGGTAGTGAACTCGGAAATGGCTGCCAGCTGGCGCTGCTGGCGCCCACTCCACGGGTCAGAGACCTTGGACATCGCGAATGTCAAGGGTTTATGATCAACGTATGCGGTGAAACTCCGACCCTCGAGAAAAAAACGAAAATGCCGGGTCGCAAGGTGCAGGGCCAGCAACTCCCTGTCAAAAACGCTATATTTGCGCTCACTGTCCCTAAGCGTGCGACTGAAAAAGGCAAGCGGTTGCCAGAAACCGGAGACCCGCTGCTCCAAAACTGCGCCCACTGCGTCCAACGCATCGGTGGTCAACGCGATCTCCGCCAGGTGGGCAAGCAGGGCGGCGTTTGCCAGCGCGGCCTTGGCATCAGAAAACGCCTGGATGCGTTCAGGGAGCCAATCAATTGGGTCCTTAGCAGTTTTACCCTTCAAGGCAGCATAGAGAGGCTGCAGCAGGTGCGCGGCTCTGGGGAGAAAGCGGTTGTAGAAATTGATCATCCCCAAGAACTCCTGCAGTGCTTTAACGGACGCGGGACGCGGAAAAGCCGAAACGGCCCGGACCTTGTCCGGCAACGGAACCACACCATCAGCGGAAATGCGGTGGCCCAAGAAATCCAGAACCGGCAAGCCGAACTGGCACTTGGAGGGGTTGACGATCAGGCCGTGTGCCGCCAAGCGCTGGAAAACCTGACGCAAATGCGACGCATGCTGACTCTCAGAACAGCTGGCCACCAATATATTGTCAAGGTACACGAAGACAAAAGGCAGCCCGCGCAAGACAGAGTCCATCAACCGCTGAAAAGTCTGGGCGGCGCCTTTCAGGCCGAACGGCATGCGCAAAAATTCAAACAGGCCGAAAGGGGTAATAACGGCAGTTTTCGGGACGTCTTCGGCGCGCACGGGAACCTGGTGATACCCCCGCACTAAGTCGATTTTAGAAAAAATCGAGGTGCCGGCGAGGTGGGCGGAAAAATCCTGTATGTGGGGAATGGGGTAACGGTCGTTCTCCGTGACATTATTCAAACGGCGAAAATCCCCACACGGCCGCCACCGACCGTCGGACTTGGGCACCATGTGTAGCGGAGAGGCCCAGGCACTATTCGAGCGCTGCACAATGCCGAGGCGCTCCATGGCGGCAAACTCTTCCCGAGCGACGGAGAGTTTCGCGGGGTCGAGGCGGCGCGCGCGTGCGAACACCGGGGACCGACCGTCGGAATATAATGTTCAACCCCGTGCTTCGTTGCCGTGTTTGAGAAATTAGGAACAGTCAGTGAAGGGAACTCAGAGAGCAAACGCTGAAAAACATTCCCAGAAGTCACCAAATTAGCCCGATTCAGGGGCTCGATGACGCGAGTGAAACAGGTTACTGAAGAAAAAGACTGGGCGTCGATTAAGCGTCTGTTAGCGACATCGACCAGCAGTCCGTGAGCACAAAGAAAATCAGCGCCCAAAATAGGAACAGAGCTAACGGCAACAACAAAGGTCCATTGGAAATCGCGACCATGAAAACAAACAGTCACGAACCTTTCCCTGAACGTTGCAATGGGAGAGCCATTAGCCGCAATGAGCTGCGGTCCGCAGCCCGCTGCTAAACTGTCGGCGCCGGACGGGGGAAGGAGGCTCTTCTGTGAGCCGGAGTCGACCAGGAAACGTCTCCCGGAGCGCGAGTCTTCTATGAAGAGCAGCTTTTCTTTGTCGCCAGCGGTCGCGGCCGCTACAGCGCGCTGTCGGGTCCCGTGTCCCAGGGTAGGAAAAACACAAGGCAGCAAACAGCAGCGCGCTCTGGGGCCAAAACGCTGATGGTAGAAACAGAGGTCCCGTCCGCGGTGTGGCTGTGCCGCGACCTTTGCCGCCAGCGAAGGAGCGGACACGTCGGGGCAGGTCAGTGGGGAAGTAGGAGGCGAGGCTGGAACTAGGTCGTGATCGTGGAAAGCACGGGTAGCCAAGAGAATACGATCCGCAGACTGTCCTCAGCCAGGGAGCGATAATCCTTCGTGCCCAGAAGTGGAGAGTTGGCGAGGCCGGCTCTCACGGCCGCCGGCAGCTGTCAGAGGAAGATGTGGGCAAACAGGATTCCCCCGTCATCTGGACCGAGAAAGGACAGCATGCGCTCCATCAGTTCGAGAGCCGTACCGCCACCCAGGCCTGAGAGGGAGAGGAGCTTCTCGGCTCGCTCTGCGTCGGAGAGGGCATAGCGCTGAAGAAGCAGCTCCTTAAGGGCGGCGTACTTCCCTCGGGCAGGTGGGTCCCGGAGGAGAGGCAACGCACGACGGGTGGCTAGCGGGTCGAAAGAGGCCACCACCTGGAGATATTTAGAGTATTTAAAAGTAGAATGGGAGGCAGAGCCTTCAGTTTTCAGGCCCCTCTTCTGTGGAACCAACTTCCAGTTTGGATTCGGGAGACAGACACTATCTCTACTTTCAAGATTAGGCTTAAAACTTTCCTTTTTGCTAAAGCATATAGTTAGGGCTGGACCAGGTGACCCTGAATCCTCCCTTAGTTATGCTGCAATAGACGTAGGCTGCCGGGGATTCCCATGATTCATTGAGTTTTTCCCTTCCAGTCACCTTTCTCACTCACTATGTGCTAATAGACCTCTCTGCATCGAATCATATCTGTTATTAATCTCTGTCTCTCTTCCACAGCATGTCTTTCATCCTGTTTTCCTTCTTTCACCCCAACCGGTCGCAGCAGATGGCCGCCCCTCCCTGAGCCTGGTTCTGCCGGAGGTTTCTTCCTGTTAAAAGGGAGTTTTTCCTTCCCACTGTCGCCAAAGTGCTTGCTCATAGGGGGTCATATGATTGTTGGGTTTTTCTCTGTATTTATTATTGTGCTATCTACTGTACAATATAAAGCGCCTTGAGGCGACTTTTGTTGTGATTTGGCGCTATATAAATAAAATTGAATTGAATTGAATTGAATTTCGTGTCGTCAGCCGAGATGCCACGAAGGGCGAACTGAGCCTAAACGTGCACGAACCACGACGGGGGATCGTGAAGCCAAAAGTCCGGCAGCTCGAGCGGCACAGCAAACGCAGCCGCAGCCGGAGGCAGAGGGCTGGCGGCTTCGGTGCCACCATCGGACTGCAGCATGTTGGAGTCAGGGGTCATCAATGTGGAGGTAAACACAGACGACACCAGAGCTCTCGATTATCACTCGTCGTTTAATCTCATCACCACAGAACTGAACTCTTTTCCCTCCAAAACATAACAACAACACTTCCTGAGGACTGGGTGTGAGTGGAGCCCTCCAGTGGTCCACCACAACTGTTAAGATATTCATTGTGTGTACTCATGTTGTACAATATGTTTAACAGAGACAGTATTTTAGTTGTCACCACAAGGAGGCACTGTTTATTGTAAGGGCACGTATGCTGCGTCATCACGCCCCTAAGAAGTATACCCACAACAAAATGGCACCCATGAGGAAAGTTTTGCCTCGTGTTCATGTGGAATAAAGTTCCCAAAATATTAAGGACATTTTTGCCTCCGTCGTCATTTTCCTTCGAGTTGATCGCTGTCGATGCTGCAATACTCAACAGGTTATGGGCCCAGGGCCGACTCGAAGAGGAGTTTTTTCTTATGAAGCTCTGGAGCCGCAACGGATAGCGGGCTAACGGCTAAATAGCAACATGGATCAACTAGGAGCAAGCAGGCTGCCTCGACTCATGTTTGACAGAGATGAGACCAAATATGAACTTTGGGAAACTAAGGTGCTAGGATATTTGCACTTGTTGGGATTAAGAGACACTGTTCTGAAGGAACCGAACAGTGAGGCTGAAGTAGCGGCAGACGGTAAGAAGAACGCTGATGCTTACGCCGAGTTAATCCAATTTTTGGACGATAAAAGCCTCTCACTGATTATGAGAGATGCCCCTGATAATGGGAGAAGAGCATTAGAAATATTGAGGGACTACTACGATGGAAAGGGAAAGCCCCGAATCATCAACCTGTACACCACGCTGACATCGCTTCAGAAAAAGAGGGAAGAGACTGTCACAGACTATGTCATCAGAGCAGAGGCCGCCATTACAGCACTGCGCAATGCAGGTGAGACTTTAGGTGATGGATTATTGATTGCTGTGGTTTTAAAAGGACTACCTGGAAGTTTTAAACCATTTGCAATACACGTTACCCACGATAAAGACGATATGACATTTGCTGAGTTCAAAACAAAGCTACGGAGTTTCGAAGACACTGAAAAGTCAAGCGCATCGGAGTGTAGCGACAACATAATGAAAACAGGAGTAAGAACCGGGCGTGAGCACACAAGATCCAGCGCACAATGCAGATACGAGAGCGATGTGGACATTGTGTGTTTCAAGTGTGGACTAAAAGGCCACCGAGCAAAAGTGTGCAGACGGAGGACGTGGTGCAGTCATTGCAAAAGCAACACACACAGTGATACCACATGTAGACATAAAGACAAGATGGTGCGCGGAAGGTCGCAGATGAGAGCAGCAACGGATCCAAAGCAGAAACTCCGGATTATACCTTCAGGATTAAGGGCGCAGACATGAAAGTCCAGCAGTCAGCATACAGCATTGAGGAGAAAGGCCTGTTGGTCGACACTGGGGCTACCTCACATCATTAACGACATCGCCAAGTTCAAGAGCTTCAACGACGCGTTCAGACCGGAGTCACACAGCGTGGAACTGGACGGTACCCAGTGCAGAGGCATCGCCCAACAGAGGGGGGACGCAGAGGTGTTCCTGATTGACAATACAGGCCAGCGACGCAAAGCAACGCTGAAAGATGCGCTGTTTATTCCATCATACCCCCAGAACATATTCTCCATAAAGTCAGCCACTGCATTAGGAGCAACAGTCACCTTTAAACAAGGGCAGGACATGTTGACCCACAAAGACGGTACTAACTTTAACATTCATGTGTATGGCAAGTTGTACTATTTGCAGACTGAAGTTGAGGGTAATGATAAGTGTAACACCTGTCATGACATACAGGCATGGCATGAGATATTAGGTCATTGCAACTATGAAGATGTAGTAAGATTGCAAGGTGTGGTTAATGGTATGCAGATTAAGGGGAGAACTGATAGACCTGACCAGGAATGTGAAGTGTGTATCCAGGGGAAGTTTGCAGAAACCTGAAACAGAGATCCTGATACAAGAGCAAAGGCTCCTTTACAAATGGTCCACACAGATTTAGCAGGTCCGATAGCCACTGAATCTATTGATGGGTACAAATACGTACAGTCATTCACTGATGATTATTCAAACTCAGTGTTTGTATATTTCCTTAAGACAAAAACTGATACAGTGCAGGCAACAGAGAAATTTCTAGCAGATGTTGCACCATATGGCAATGTAAAATGCATTAGATCAGACAATGGCACAGAGTTCACATGCAGAGATTTCCAAACCCTGTTAAGAAAAAATGGCATTAAGCATGAGACATCAGCCCCGTACTCACCCCATCAGAACGGTACAGCCGAGAGGGGGTGGCATACTCTTTTCGAGATGGGTAAGTGCATGCTAATTGAGAGTCAGCTATCGAAATGCCTATGGAACTATGCCATTCAAACTGCTGCTGTAACACGGAACAGATGCTTTAATAAGCGAACAGGGAAAACACCCTACCAAATGCTGACAGGTAAAAAGCCAGACTTGTCAAAGATGCAGAAATTTGGGTCTGTGTGCTATGCATACAAACAGGACAAGGGGAAACTTGATTCAAAATGTGACCAAGGTTTCTTTGTAGGTTATGATAAGAACAGTCCCGCCTACTTAGTTTACCACCCCGAAACTGAGAAAGTTCAGAAACATAGACTTGTTAAGTTTGTGAGCAAAGTAAATGTAGAAAGACAAACACAGACAGATGAGGGAGAACTAAATGATGACTGTAGCAGAGTAAGACAGCCTATGGCTAACAGACCTTCAGAGAAAGGTGACAAGGACAATGAGGAGGTTCCAGAACCTATTGTGAGGGACAAAAGTCCACAAAGTGGTATACCTGATGAGAGTGAACGAAAAGGCTCAACTGTGGCAAGTGATGGATCTGACAACAAAAGGTATCCTATTAGGGAGAGAAGAAAACCGGGACATTTAAATGACTTTGTAGCTACCAGCAGTGGCAGCGATGAGATCCACACTACCATAGACGACTGCTACAGGGCAGTGTGTGGTGTCCCAAACACATTTGAGGAAGCCATAGAATCAGCTAACTCAAAGAACTGGATCAAAGCCATGGATGAAGAAATTCACTCGTTACGGGAAAATGACACTTTCACCCTAACCACTTTGTCAAAGGGAAAGAAAACAGTGGGGGGGAAGTGGATTTATTCTATTAAGAGTGACGTTGAGGGAAACGACAAATACAAAGCAAGGTTCGTAGCCAAGGGTTACAGCCAACAGCTGGGGATAGATTATGGAGAAACATTCTCACCAACAGCCAACTTAACCAGCATAAGAGTTTTGTTACAGAAAGCAGCGCAGGAGAACCTGTTACTCCATCAAATGGATGTGAAGACAGCGTATTTACACGCTCCCATTGATTATGAAATCTACGTTGATCAGCCAGAAGATTATGAAGTGGGAGAAGGGTTAGTGTGTAGATTACAAAAATCCTTGTATGGGTTAAAACAATCTGGTCGTAACTGGAATAGGATCTTGCACGAGTACCTAACTGAGAACAGTTTCAGGCAAAACCCAGCAGACCACTGTGTTTATACCAAAGAGACAAAACATGGCAAGGTGATTATGATCATCTGGGTGGACGACCTGATAACTGCAGCTGGCAATGAAAAGGTAATGAAGGATGTGAAAGAAATGCTTTCAGTCAGATTTAAGATGAAAGACTTGGGCAGACTTAAGCATTATCTGGGTATTGATTTCACTCAGTCTGATGGATGTGTAACAATGTCACAAGAAACATATGTCAACAAGATACTGATGAGGTTTAACATGCAGAACTGTAAACCCAGAGAAACTCCCTGTGATCAGAAGTTGTGTTACACAGAAGGTGCTACTACGATGAGAGATGTGAGGATGTATAGAGAGGCTGTGGGCAGTCTTATATACCTCGCATCAGGTACCCGTCCTGACCTGAGTTTTGTGGTAAGCAAGTTATCACAACATTTTCATGAGCCTACAGAAGAACAGTGGGGAACTGTGAAACGTGTTGAGATATCTAAAAGGGTCCAAAGATAAGAAGTTGTGTTTTAGGAGAAACACAGATGAAAATTTGGGTCTAGTAGCCTACAGTGATGCTGACTGGGCAGGTGACACCGCCGACAGGCGCAGCACTACTGGTTACTGTGTACATCTATGTAACAACAGTTCTTTAGTTTCATGGAAGACCAAGAAACAGCCCACTGTGGCGCTCTCTACCTGTGAAGCAGAGTATATGGCTCTGGCTTCCACAATGCAAGAGTGTATATATTTAGAACAGCTTTAGAAAGGTATAGATGACTACAATTACACTCAAACAATAGTGTACGAGGACAACCAGGGAACAATTGCCCTGGCTAAAAACCCTGTGAGCCCACAGAGGTGCAAACATGTGGACATTAAATATCATTTTGTAAGGTCCATTGTAAATGAAGAGAAAATGTGTCTGTTATATTGCACTACTGAAGAAATGGTTGCAGATGTTATGACCAAACCTGTTTCTAAGCTAAAACTTGCTAAGTTTGCTGACGTTATGTTTGGTGCTTAAAAAGAAAAAGAGAAAAGAAAGAAAAAGGAAGTGTGGTAGAGTGTACAACTGTTTATTGTTTATTGTACAACTTTTCGTTAGATTCCAGCAACCTGAGTACAAGAGGGGGTGTTAAGATATTCATTGTGTGTACTCATGTTGTACAATATGTTTAACAGAGACAGTATTTTAGTTGTCACCACAAGGAGGCACTGTTTATTGTAAGGGCACGTATGCTGCGTCATCACGCCCCTAAGAAGAAGTATACCCACAACAAAATGGCACCCATGAGGAAAGTTTTTGCCTCGTGTTCATGTGGAATAAAGTTCCCAAAATATTAAGGACATTTTTGCCTCTGTCGTCATTTTCCTTCGAGTTGATCGCTGTCGATGCTGCGATACTCAACAATTAATTCAACTCACTAATTTAATTAAAAGGTTTTGTATTAAATTATAATGTAATAAAAACCACAGTGCACATGTGCAAGTAACAGTAGCCAGCTGCTGCCACAAGAGGGTGACGAATTAAAGGTTCACAGAGAGATCTCTTTACTTTGGGATATTTAAACAATGTGTATTATTACATTTGATTAAACAAGCACTGCTTTTCCTCCAGGCTTCTAAAACTCTTTCAAAGTTTCTCTTTTCAGTCTTTTTCAGTCCAGTCCTTGTACCAAAACTTTATCTCATGAAACTGGATGAATGGAGGACAAAAGAAGATGTTTTAGACCTAAACCCCCACTATCTACACCAGCTGAATAGCATCTGTAAATCACATCTTTAACAGACAGACAAAGTCCAGCAAAGTCTCCACACAGGACCTGAGAGATGCATCTGAACCTTCAGTTCACTCCAAGATCACACATGTGCAGGAGAACTGAGTGCTGCTGTCAGATTGAAAAGTGCTTTAAACATGATGATACTGTCTTTGTTAAACAGCAGAATAGGTTTATAAAGTATCATTAACTAAAAGTGGTGAAATAAATATCTCTAAATCTTCTAAATGTAGAATTTTAAATTTTGGACAGTTTAGTATTACAGCTGCTGATTAAACAATAGAGACAGATGTGCAGTAAAACATTTATTTAGTGTTTCAAGTCAAAAACAAACAGAGCAGAGATACAGAGAAAGTCTTTTGATGAAAAAAAGAAGATACTGAATGTTGAGTTTCCCCTAATCATGTGTGTGCAGTTGGGTGAATGAGGCTGTGTCGAGTGTTCAGACTGAGTAGAAATGCACTGTGCTTGTCCATTTACATCCTTTAGATCCAATCTTGACTCTTTTGCCCACTAAAATAATAAACCAGTACTTTTTTCTGTATGTAATATAATCTAAAGCATCCACAGTAACATTTTCCACCATACAACTGCGCTCTAAGGTCAGCACGGTGGTGCAGTGGTTGGTACTGTTGCCTCACAGCAAGAAGGTCCTGCATGTGAATCTGCTGGCTGCTGTTTGCATGTTGTATTCTCTGAGGGTGCTCCGGCTCCCTCTCACAGTCCAACAACTTGCTTTTTTAGGTTAATTGGTGATTCTTTTGGGAATTACAATCATCTATTGGGAATGTGATCATGAGTGGTGAACTGTAAAGTGTGTACCCTGAGTTTTACCTTGTGAAAGCTGGGATAGTCTTCAAGCCATCTCCAGCAACCCTTAAGTGCTTAAGAGGAAGGAAGAAGGAAAAGAAGGAAGGATAACTACAGTTTATGATCTCAGCTGTGATTATTAAAGGTTTGTGCTTTCTAGACATTCCCTGTAATAGAAAGTGCAGAGGGGTGTAGTACTTCATCACAGCCAGAGGGAGGCACTGTGGAACCATCAAACAAAAGACCCCAGTACTGATAAGGCAACATGCTGTCCATTACCACCAGGTATGAGGACACAAGGTAGGTGGCAAACTCATCTGATCCATCCTCAGTCGCCCCAAATGAGAGTAAATGTGTTACTTTCCTTCAACTCCTGTCGTATTATTTTATTATCCACAAAACTATTAGAACAGAAATATTTAACTTAAAAAGATAAGTCCAAATAGATTAAATCATATTTCACTTTTTTATCACTTTCATGAATGCCAGCCATATTTTCAGGAGAATTGAAGTAGTACTTATATAATGTGCCTGTTGCCTGAGATCCCATGACTGTAAGGTGACTGAGAAATATTTCTAATTTAAGAAAACTATAAAGGAGTTGATATTCAACAGTTCCTAAAGTCAAGAAGAAATAATTTCAATGGTGGTAACTGAATTGCCCCTCGGGGATAAATAAAGTCTTCTGAATCTGAATAAAAACTCTGTCAACAGATGTGAAAGAAACAGAAAAAAATGGGGAGGGGGAAAATCAGCATTATAATACAATATTAAAGAAAGTAATAATCCCCTTAAAATGTGACCAATACACTAAATCTGTATGAAATCTTACATGATAGATGTTAGAATTAATTATGAAACAAATACTGGAGAAGGTCTAATGGGCATAGATACAAATCTTCTTTTACAATAACGGCATAAAGTCTGTCATTAAATATGTTATGTTTTATAACACACTGTTATGGAAAAATAAGATAAAAATTGCAATTAAATAAAAATTTAAAAACCCATTACATTTGAAGTGTAGTTTATATTTTAGTTCTCAGACCTTTAAAGTGCAAAATAACAAAAACAAAAGAAAATAGGCCTCACTGCTTACTTTGTATTGTGGTGAAAAGATTTAACATTCAAGAAAAAACCATGAAGGGACACATCCTACAGTCACAGCTTTACAGATTTATTTACACAGAAAGAATCAATCTACAGTTTACTTTGTATTTTGCTTTAGAAAACATGATGAGAAACAAAATAAGAAATCATGTTTCTTAAATATGTGTAATGTATATGTTTTGCAAATTTACAATACCATTCACTAGAAAATAAACCCTGCATGGTTTAAATCTCAAAATCGTAATATTTGCTAAATCCACTTGTGGTTCTTAATATTAAGTACAAAGATTTGCTCAATTTCTATGTGACGTACATGTTTGTACAGTTTGAATCTGTCATAGGCCCGAGGTGATTTCCACAAAGCAAAATGCATGTCCAACGTATTTATTCTGTTTACAGTCTGTGAAAGGCCACGATCAGAAATGGAAGTCTTTAAAACTATAATTGTGAAAAAAAAAACAGATATTTTTTTTAACTTTTGTATTTGTTGAAGATGTCAACAAAATGTCTCTATTTCTGTTCCTCATACCCCCCATATAATGTAGAATTAAACCTGAAGATTAACTGAATAAAAATATAATGTTGTACTACTGTAGAAAAAAAATTGAGTACAAATAAATGTAGCAATAAGCAACTACAACCACAAAAAAACAGAAAAACAAAAGCAGCGTAATTGTGTATAAATACAGTACACACCCTCGCAAAAATAAGAAAAATAAAATAATAGAGTAAAGAGACTCAAACAATTGTAATTCTAATCTATTTCTCTCATATTTTTAAAAATCAATAGTTACTTTTTCAAAACATCAGGCACTTATTTCACACAAGTATAATTTGTATCTAAAATCCATTTAGCTGGTTCAGTCTAAGGGTCTTGGTAGTGGCTCCATTAAGGAGCAGACCTAGCTTGAAGATACTGCAATGTTAGTGCTGGTAAAATGGAGTGTTGTGTAAGGAAGGACAACTATGTGCTAACATGTGGATCACCACAGCAGATCAGTGTCTTCTGTGGTGATCCTTTAAGAAATAACAGAGCAGCAGGAGGCACACCTACATGACATCTCTGCTACTGCTAGCAGTTATTATTTTATTTTTTATGGCTGCTGACAACTTTCACTTCACTGGGTTGAGACTCTTGAACGGGGACACCCAGGGACTCCTCCGTGCTTTTAGATGGCATCATCAAAACTGTGCTAATGTCCTCGCTGTCTTGTCTTTGAAACATTTCCCTCAACGGTGTCTCTGAATTCCAGCCTTGGTTCTTTCCAAATGTGTGAATACTCCCAAAGAGATCAGGAAACAATGCCAGAACATCAATTTGGGCTGCTTCCTTGGCACTGTGAACAAGGAAAGTTTGATTACTGTATGGTAAATAACATAAGCAAGGTTCTAGATAGATAGATCGATAGATAGATAGAGTCACTTGTCATTTAGTTTAACTCACTAATGCTCATGGAGATTGCGTATAAAGCGCAGTAATCCCAGCGTGTTTTCAGTGTAGGGCTTTTTACCTTCCAACTTCTGAACCAGCTCTTGTGGAAACTGCAACAAACACATTAGTCATGAAGTGGATTTTAGGAACATAGACATTTGATCTGTGATCTTGCAGTCACCTTATTTTTCCACTGTTTAAAGGATTCGTCCACAGCACATTTTTCTAGAGAAACAATCAGCTCCTGGTCAGCCTTACGGTGGTTTGCAACCTCGTCCCTGTTACCGATCTTTCTCAGGTATTCAGTTTTCCTGGAAATTTCAAATTATGCTTTATAAATGAAAAAAGTACAAATGAAACATAAACAAAAGAAGAATTAATGAACATTTATAAATATAATAACAAAAGTGTAGGGAAAGGATTTAGCATTAGCAGAAAATGTTAGCATGCATGCTTAACTAGGTTCGTCCTGGATGATCAAGTGTGGCTCAGGTTTTTCCAACATTAACATCTCTATTGCCGTTTTACAGTGAAACCAGGAATCATTCATCTTGTTCCAGTAATCAGGAAAAATTATTTATCAGTCATCGATCAGCATGACTTCCTTACTTTTCAGAAGTCCAGAAGAAGGGATGGTTTAAGCATTCTTCTACTTTGGGTCTGTCCTTTGGCTCTTTGTTGATCATCCCCTCGATCAGATCCTTTGCCACCACATCTTGAACATGATCCAAACTGTAGTTCCCTTTGTGAATGTTGAACTCACATTCAAAGGATTTGCCAAATGGATGGTTCCCTCCAGAGAGGATATAATAGATCAGCATGCCTGCCACCTTGATAATAACACATGTTATCAGTTTAGGTATGTTTACCAAGTCATCTTTCAGTTAATCAAGTTTGTGTTCAGACTTTACCTGGATGTCAGTGCTTGACTTGTATGATATGACAGATTCTTCTGCTAAAGTCTCTCGGGCCATCCAGCATTTGGTTCCTGCACTGCGTGTACGTAAAGTTGTTTGGTCTTTGAGTAAGCGTCTGCTTATGCCAAAATCAGCTAATCTTGCCCTCCCAGTAACATCTGCAGGAAGAATCATGTGAAATAAAATCATATCTGGTAAATATGAATTAAAATGTTTGTTTTCTTGAATTTCAAACATGTCTTACCAATCAGAACGTTCTGGGGTTTGAGATCTCGATGAAGAATTTTTGGATTTCGAGAGTGAAGCACCTTTAGACTTTCTAGAAATTCTTCGACGAGTTTCCTTAAAACCTTATCTTTCTTATCGTTGTTACAGACATTAATGATATATTCTTCCAAAGTGTATTCACAAAGTTGCAGACAAAGATATCCAAAGTTCTCGTCCTCCTGAAAATCAACATATCGTACGATATAAGGATGATCGAGTTCAGGTAGACGTAGGATTCCTTCTTCTTTCTTTAGGACTTTGTATTTGCTTTTAGACATTCTCTTAATGGCAACTTCTGTGCCGTCCTCTCTCAGCCCCAAGAAGACTTCAGTACCATCGCTTCCATTCGCTATTCTGAATTCTTCATCATTCACATAAATAATGCTTCTGATTCTGGATATTTTACTGTCATCTGAGTCAACAAGCGTCTCCAATTTGTTCTTCCACCTCTTGCTGACTGGAAGCCAGTTTCGTTTTTCTGATTTTTCAATGGTGCTGTATTCAAAAGGCTTTACATTTGAACTTGATTCCACAACAGAAACTTTTGTTGTTGGATCAGTTGCTGCAGTGGAAACTTCAGCATTTGGGTCTTCTTGCTTTTCTGTCTTTTCCTTCTTTTTCTTCTTCCTTTTCTTTTTCTTCTTGGCCACAGACGATGCTGCATTTCCCTCACATTCTGAGTTTGGTTTGCTCAGATATTCTTTCAGATTTCTCAGCACCTCTTTCAGCTTGTCATTCATTTTCATATCAGCTGATGTCAGTATGTCCTCGGGCACTGACGTTACACCCACTGATGTAAAAATGTTAGCTGCCTGTTCAATTAACTGCAGGTTTGCCAATATACCGTATGTGTAGACCCTGGTATTAGTCAGAAGCTTCTCATTTACAAAAGGGGCAACTGTTCTGCATAACTTCTTGAAGAAGTCTAAGTCCCAGTCCTTTGTGCCTTTTGTTTTCTGTGTTATCACATACAGTGTTTGTAGCACTGATTCACAAACACCACTGTCTTGTGAGTCAAGCTGTTTCAGTAGTTGTGGAACTATAGCTAGTGCATGCTCATTTGTTATGTCATCCATTGTACAGAAAACTGCATTTAAACTTTCAACTGCCATCTTTATTTGTGTCTTAGGGATGTTTGGAAAGCGACTGGCTGCACCTGCAATGTAAGTATTCACATTCTCACTTTCCTTTAGCCATTTAATACACGCCTGGCAGTATTTTTCTGCCTTTTGTCCTGTAACAGTAAAGAGAAGTTCAATCATGGTTAAATGGTCCTGAGGATCTTCCAACAGCATGTGACTATTAAAATTTCTGAAGACTTCTTCAGGTGTTTTTTCAGAAATAGCAATTCTAGCATCCAAAAAATGTCTGATTTTGGAGCAGAATTCATTTCCTTTGGATGCAATTTTATGAATCATCTCAGATAATCTTTTGTTGTGAACATAATGCTCAGGAGTTATAGGTAAGAGTGCTACCAGTGCACCAGCAGAGAGGAGCACGTTTACAACATCTTCTCTGTCATTGGTGGCAGCAGTAAGCAGTGGTGTGAAAACATGGCATCCATTTAAATCAGCTTTTGCTTCTAGAAGTTTCTCCACAAAAAAAAGTGGAGCTTTGGAAAGTGAGACATAATGCAAAGGTGACCAACCATACTGAGAAGGTATATTTGGGTCTGCACCCTGTTTCAAGAGATACGTACATATATCTGCATTGTGATTTACAACAGCAGCAATCAATGGAGTTATGCATTCCTTCCACTCTCTAGAAGGGTAAAGTCCATTAATGTCATTGTGCCTCAGTAACTTCTTGAGCTTTTTGCGGTTATTGTTAAATATACACTGTACTACAGGATGTGTGTCTGTTGGTTGGGGGAATGTCACTTGAACCTGTGTCACTTGAACATTCATTTCTTTACTTGCCTGTGGAAGAGAGAAAGAATTAATACTAGCCAAGTGATACTGAATTTGGTTCTGCTTTAAACTTAAGAAAAGCATCTCAAGTATTTAAATTTAATTTTTTGTTCATTTTATTTTAACAGTAGTTTGTCAAGTGGTTTCAGAAACATAGACAAAATTCTGTGCAAAAATACCAACTTGGAATAGACAGCAACAGATTTGGACACAAATAATGGACATAATATTATCCAACCATCATCTTCTGCTTATCCAGGGCTGGGTCGCAGGGGCAGTAGCCTATGTAATATTATATTATAATATAATGTAGAGCATTTGGATTTGGATATAATTTACACTGGTTCTTAATCGCAAAATTCCTAAGATACTAAAGCATATTCTTAACAAAGATATCTTAGACAAGTGTTGCTATGCCACTTAAACTTTGAACAAAGTGAACAAACATAACCCAACCCAAACATTGCAAATGGGATCAAATTACAACCCAACACTCGCTGTGTGATCAGTGCTTTTCTTAAGCAAGCAGAGATTATTTTACAGTACTGTTATATATATAAGAAACCCTTGTTAGGGGCACCGGTACGGCCGACCTGACTGAGCATGTGACCCACATGTGGTAAGGCGGAGGCTCGGAATCAAATCCTCCCCAAGGCCTTTTTACTGCGTGTCTGCCTCCTGCTCTCTCTCGCCCTGTTTTTTCTTTTCTTTTTCTTTTTTTTTTTACTTTTCTCAATAAAGGCTAAAAACAAACCCTTCCCCTTAAAACAAAAGAGGATTTTAAGGAAATGAACTTACAGTGTCGATGTACACTAGGGCTGTTTCATTCAGGTCAAGATCTCAGGTATCTTCTGGCTCCTCCCATTTATACAACACATTCAGCAAACCTGTTAGACTGGGAGTGGGAGGGGTTGAGTGCATGTCAGGATTTGTAGGCTAATTATCATAGCTTTATTTTATGTGTTGAACAAAAGGCTCTGAGGTTTTCTGTTCCTGAAATATTGTTTGAAGTGACGTAGGCATAATTTTGATGTGCTGCGCTGCTATTCCAGAGGGAGAGGTAGTAATTCCAGGTCAGTTTGTTATCACCTGCGTTCCTGTTTGCAATATTTATGGTGATGCTCCTAGTGTTAAGTTAATGACAGAAAGTACGTTTTCACGTGGTAATTTAAGGCATGTGCCGCTGGCTGCCGCCATAGTGTAGTAATTTTATTCAGGCACACAATTGCGCCAAAGTTCATTTAATGATGGTTAGAGCCGGTGAATGGCTCCGCTTGTAGTATGACATTATTGCTGTCTTTAGTTTGAGTTCTCTTTGTGTTTGAACCAAGTAATGTAATATTTGCACAATTTGAGTTATAATATATTATGTCATGGACATGTATATGCATAGATGGATGTGTCGGTTTATCTTATTAGCTATTTTGGTCGAGTGCATTGTGAGCCAGGCATCTGCAGGAGCAGAGTACCGGACAGACAATCCCCGGCTACCAAGACTGGCAATTGGGACATGGAATGTCACCTCTCTGGTGGGGAAGGAGCCTGAGTTAATGCGTGAGGTTGAGTGGTACCGGCTAGACATAGTCGGGCTCACCTCTACGCATGGCTTGGGCTCTGGAACCATTCTCCTGGAGAGGGGCTGGACTCTGTCTCAGTTTGGAATTGCCCCTGGTGAGAGGTGGTGAGCTGGGGTGGGTATCCCTTTACTTTGGGGTTTCTCCCAGTTCCCAGTGGACAATGGATCCATCGTACCTTCTGTGAACACTTCAGGCTTCTGGTGGTGTAATGGGGTGTAGAATGTTTTCTTGGCATGACAATGACTTCACTAAAACTTGACTTTAAATTGCCTCCACAGTAACCAGATCAGTGTTAGAAGTGAAGATTGGTATTACAGATTGTAGCTGATCTATTGACACTGCAGAGGACGAGAACTTTGTCTACAGATTTGCAAATACACCTTGAAAAAAAAGTGGCTGATTACACTTGAAATACGTAGTTGTTAGTAGTTGTAGTTCCACAACTACTGAAACTGCTTTGCTTAAAAGAGAGACCTGACATCTGTGAATCTGTGATAACACAGAAAACAAAAGGCACAAAGGACTGGGGCATAGACTTCTTAAAGGACTGTTCAGAGCAGTCGCCCCTTTTGTAAATGAGCAACACTCCACTAACATCAGGATCAACACTTACGGTTTATTTGGAAACCTGCTTTCAGTTAACATTTGTAGCAATGGAAATGAATGAAAAGCTGAAAGAGGTGCTGAGAAGTCTAAACAACTATTTCAGCAGGCCAAGCTCTGAATGTGGGGGGAAACACAGCCTCACCTTTAGTCAGGAAGAAGAAAAAGATGGAAAAGACAGAAAAGCAAGAAGACCCAAATGCTGAAATTTCCACTGCAGCAACTGATCCAATAACCAAAGTTCCTGTTGTGGAATCAACTTCAAATCTAACGCCTTTTGAATGCAGCACAAATGCAAAATCAGAAAACCAAAATCGGATTCCAATCAGCAAGAGGTGGAAGGACAAACTGGAGAAACTTGTTGGCACCGACAAAAATAAAATATCCAGAATCAGAAGCATTATTTATGTGAATTCAGAATAGCGAAGGGAAGCAATGGTACTGAAGTCTCCTTGGGGCTGAGAGAGAACAGCACAGAAGTTGCAGTTAAGAGAATGTCTAAAAGCAACTACGAATTGCTGAAAAATGAAGAAGTAATTCTACAACTCCCTGAACTCAATCATCTTTATTATTGTACCATATGTTGATGCTCCAGAGGATGAGAACATATCAGGAATGATGACCATGACCCACTGATGATAAAGAAACTTGTCAAACAATCAAACTATATGCAGTTTATTATTCTGACAACTGTTTGCAGAAAGCACTGATACTTCTGATACCATTAAAAATTTGGGAGCTTACTTCTCCTGTCACTACTTATTAATAAACTTTCCTTGCTCGCAGTCACAAGGAAGCTGCCAAATCACCCGCTTTAGATGTTTCCCAAATCCAAAAGTGGAGAATGCATTTGTAGTCTGTTACATCAATGTAGCTCCAACTGGAGATTTCTTATGGGAAACTGGTCTTGAAACACACTGTGAGATACAGCTGTGCATGAAGTGCGATTTTATTGTGGTGGAAGCAAAACATCCAAAGTAACGGTGAATTCGTGACAATGGTTTTCAAACATGTAGCGTAGTTTTGGTCTTCTTTTGCTGCTGGTTCAATTAATTTTGGTCAGATAGTGATGAAACCAGCAGTTCTGGAATCTGTAAAATATCAACTTTCAGCACACAATGGCATGTCTGTGTACATGTCGTCTTCCGAATGATCCGTGCTTTGCATTTACATTTTTGTGCAGAATCTGTTTATTTGATCTATGTCATTTGGAGTTTGCTGTAACCAACTTCCGTAAGAGATTCCTAACTTAGCCGTACACAATCTTAAATATGAAAAATGTGCTACTATCTGATTGGTTAAAAAAAAAAAACGTTGGGGAGGGCCGTGGTTAAGACTTTAGCCCCTTCTTATTGCCGCATAGGTTAGTCCCAACCTCTTGGTGCTCTTCTTCTCCATCAGGTGCACCTTCACCTAGGGATCACTATCGCATCTCTCTCTCTCACACACACACATACACACACACGCACCTGCCTGGCGTGCCCTTTCCTGCTTTCTTAACCTTGCTTCAGTTACTTTCTGCAACGGTCAGCTATTATTCAGCCTTTGCCATAGCTCCACTTCATTATCTCGTGCATGCATCCCCCCTGCCCAAGTATACACAAACAACCTTGAGAAGATGCAACACATGCGCAGCCTTCTTCGCAACTTTCTTCTGCGACATCTTTACACATACGTTGATTTGTTCTTTTTCCCAAGTAACTGATCATATTAGTTTTATTGTTTTCTCACACTACAACTAAAATAAGACCTATTAGTTTGTCTAATCCTTACATATCCTGTCCTTTTCCTGTTATTTAGTCTCATATCCAAGCAGCAACTGTCTGTGAGAGCTTATTGTTATTTGACCTTGCCCTGGTTCACTCCAGCATTCCTACACACAGCCTTCCACTAAGTCTGCATAAACAACTCTCAAATCATATGAATCTATAACTTTTCTACTTATATTATTTTGGGTGCTTAGAATGCAAATAACTATTAAAGTGATCTAAAGTTAATTACAAGTCCCCAAACTATTTGCCAGCACAGATTGTGTGAATCAAATTTTTCTAGTCCTCACATGTGCTTTTAGCTGAGATTCTGACATTTCTCTCAAAATACATTTATATTTGAAAATCTATTTCAGGATTTAAAGAATTTATATTATTCAAATTAAAATTGATTTGAATTGGGAAATTGATTTTTAAACCCACCCTTAATCAAGAACACTGGACAGTTTTCACTCTATCCAATCTGCAGTAGATGAGTTGGCAAATGTAGCATTAGTAGACAATGTCAGAAAAAAATACTAAAACACATTATCATTACGGTTACAACTATGGTTGTTTTTAGGGGTGCTATGATGAAATTTAGGGTGCACCCCCAAAAGGGCATAAACTCGTCTATGAATATATAAATATCTCTTCAAGCTTCAATGCTTTTTCATTTTTCTTTTGGAAGTGCTGAATGTTTACAAGTTCCAAAATGACACCACCTGTTCTGAACTTCCCCTTTGCACTTAAAAGTGAGCAATATGCAAGCTTCTTTCTTCATTCTTTTGTATGATTTTGGATTAAACATGAATATTACTGTAATAATATAACCCAATTCTAAGATTAATCAGTTAATTATCAATAAATGTATGAACATATGGCTGTAAGATGTGATTTATCATTTGTTAATCATTGCTATTGTGAGTGGGTTTATGATACAGTATCAGTCAAAATGAAGAAAAAACATTAATCGTGTGTCAAGGGCTGGGTCTGTGATCCAGCATTTTGAGTTTATTTTATATTTTTGATTCGTTAGGTTATATTGACATATGTTAAGTTCTTGTGGCGTTATTCTTAGTTGGGGTTTAGTTGAAGTTCAGTTTAGTTGTGTTTTCACCTCTGTGTTTGTGTCTTTTCCTGTCTTCTGTGTTAGTCTGTCATTGGCTTGTTGTCTGCGTCTTCATGTTGTCAAACTTGTGTTATTATGTCTACGTCTCTCCATGTTTCCCGTTTTATTTCGAAAGTCTTGTGTTTCTTTGTTCAATGTGTGTAGTTTTACTCTTCTCCTGTGGCGCCATTATGTTCATTTGTGCCAGCTGTTTCCTCATGTGTTTCCACTTCCCCTGATCACCTTCTGTGTGTTTTTAGTCTGTGTGTGTCATTCAGTCTTGGTCAGATCGTCTGTGTTTTCTCCCCATACGTCACGTCAGGTTCCATGCATGTCATGATTCTGCACAGGTCGTGTTCATGTTTCATGTTCTTGATCTTCACAGTGTCTCGCATGCTCCTGGGAAGAATAATGTCCATTTCTGTTTTTCATTGTTACCACAGTCTAATCACAGTTTTCATAGTTACTTAGTTTTCCCAGTTTAGGTTTTCAGTTTAGTTTCGCCCAAGTTTGATCTCACCTTGTTTTTCTGCTTCTAGTGTATCAGACCAAATAAAGGCTCGCTTTTAGTTAAAGTTTAGTACCGTCGGCTTCTGGTTCCAGTCCAAGAGGGGATGGCATCTTAGTAAGAGAGCTCTCGACTGAAAATTATTAAAACTGCTCCAAAGTGAATTAATTAACTAGCTAAGTGCATGCAAAGAGGAAAAGGGTCATAAATGACGTCCAAAAAGAACAAAAGAGTTAAAAAGTTAAGTCTCGAACGAGTTGAAGACATAACTCGCAGCTAACAGATGAGACTAACATTAGCCCTCCTGGGGCTAGCCGAGGCTACTCTCCCACTCCTAACCGTGATGGTTTTGAGACAGAAGACGAGGATGATCCGGGAAGTTTGACGCTGATACTAAAAGAACTGAGTGGCGTTGGCAAAGGGGTGAAAGAATTTCGAAAAGACACAAAATTGCAACTGCTGGACTGCAGGCGAGCTGGACAAAGCCAATGCACGGCTCAAGGATGTGGAAACCAGGGTCACTGAACATGAAGATGAGCTCCACTACACAGACGAGTTTTTGTCCGAGATATTAACAATGCAGGAAAAGCTCCAAACAAAAGTGACATCATTGGAGGCCTACTCGAGGAGGGAGTTGCTCAGACTATACGGGGTCCCGGAGGGAGCAGAATCGGGATCACCATCTATGACCCACTTTGTGGAGAAGCTACTCTGGGAGATCTCGGCATCCTGTCATCTACAGCGCTACAGATCCACAGATCCAGAGAGCCCCCTCCAGATGGCTCCCAACCCAGATCAATCCTGGTAAAATTCCTGTGCTTCACTTGTCAAAGAAGAAGTGCTGAGGCTCGCTTGGCAGAAGAAAGGTTTTATGTGGAATTCCAGCAAGATCAACCTCGACCACGACTATCCCCCTGAGATCATGGCTATGAGGAGGGAGTATGCAGAGGCACGAATGATCCTAAAAGAGAAGAATCTACGGTTTAGGACCCGCTATCCAGTGCGCCTTAAGGTTTTCTTTGAAGAAGGAGCGAAAACCTATAACACGGTGGAGGAGTCAATGGTGGACCTGGTGAGGTGGGGCATGCTGGTGAAGGTGATTAAACCACCGGCAACTCCCAGAGAAAAACTACAGAGATGTCCGCTGTGGCGGGGAGTTGGAGGTCGGCCCGCAACAGAGTCGAGGAGTTGCAGGATACAGAGAGAAGCTGCAAGTATACAGGCAAGAAGAGGGCTAATTTAATGTTACATTGTTGTTATGGGCAGCATGGTGAATTATGATTAATGTCGAGCTCAAATGGGTGGGGTTTCTCCGTGCTGGCGCGGGCTCTAAAACAAAAGTGAGCAGCTGAACGGTGGTTTGGAGCAGAAATGTCCCCAGCTTCTCACAGTCACTCCACAAAATATGCGCATCAACAAAGACTGTCGAACAGATGGTCTTTCATACACCTACACAAACTTCTTGTACTTTCCGTCGCAACTTCTATCAATCCAGCTACTGATCACAAACACATTCACTTCCCTCGTCACAGTAAAACAAAATACTTGTAAAAATGAACCATATATAATGCAAATGCTCTTTTAAACCTATTTAACATATTGTATTACTTTTAAAAGGAATTCCAGAGTTTTTCAAAGAACTTAAAACATTATTATTTTACATTTTAACATGGAATTCAACATTTTTAATTTCATGTAATTATAACAGCATTCATAGATGGCCTTACCCAAATATCCTTAGAACAGGTGTACAGAGTGTAATTTAATAGTTTAAACACAGTGTCACACAGTGGAAATGTGTATTTATCTTGTATATTGTTTTATTTTGATTTTTAGTGTTTATTTATGAGTGTCGTTTTATTTGCATGGTTTTATTCTGTTTCTATTGCATGGTTTTTAGTGTTTTATGTGACATGGTTTTTATCGTGTTTTTATTTGTGCTCCCTGGCCTAGTAATAAACTGTTTCTGATGAGACCTGCTTCATCTCTGTGCCCGTGGTATCCGACTCTCCTGCTCCCCCTTGTATTTTAAAGAATCTTTATTTTTAGCGTAAAATGTCCACCCGTGTTACATTTGGCGTTGTCGACAGGATACAGGTTTGGGAGCAGTGTTCAGTACCTGGGCTACAGATATAGATGATGGAATGCAAAACCAAGTGTTTAAATCAGCTACCCTCGCTGAGGGTTGTAAGGAAGGGGTGTACAGAAAAGACTTTTTATTGCCACGTGAGGATTCATGAGTAGTGTTCAACCACAGGGATATCAGGAGTTGAGCTTCAAGAGTTGCTGGCTGTGGGATCATGGGTTGCTGCTATGCAGTAGTGCTTAGGAGAAGCACGAAGACCAGGCTATGCCTGGAAGGATCCCAGCAGTGCCCAGCTGAGAGGAACCAATGGTCTGGTAATCCCATACATTAGCTATGCTATGTGGTCACGAAATTGAAGAAAAGCAGGTTACCTGGATGTGGCAATTGGACTGTATAACTCACCTGTGCTGTAACTTTTCTAGGATGCATTCAAAGGAACTCGTTGGTAGCAGATTATTGCTGATGTTTCATGTGTTACGTGTACAGAAGGGACTACCAGAGACACAGTAGCCAGCAAGGTCAAATGTTGTCCAGCCACCCTCCTGGACAGAACACCTGAATGTTGTGACAGGGACTGTCACAGTTAAAATATGGGGGGATGTCACACAGTGGAAATGTGTATTTATCTTGTATATTGTTTTATTTTGATTTTTAGTGTTTATTTATGAGTGTCGTTTTATTTGCATGGTTTTATTCTGTTTCTATTGCATGGTTTTTAGTGTTTTATGTGACATGGTTTTTATCGTGTTTTTATTTGTGCTCCCTGGCCTAGTAATAAACTGTTTCTGATGAGACCTACTTCATCTCTGTGCCCGTGGTATCCGACTCTCCTGCTCCCCCTTGTATTTTAAAGAATCTTTCTTTTTAGCGTAAAAAGTCCGCCCGTGTTACAACAGTTTTTAGTACAATAAGTGAAACACCAAATGAGCCTGAACTGGCTAGAGTTCTCCAACACTGATATCTGGGAAAGAGTTGCTAACATGTGTGAACACAGAAATCAAAGGGGTCCTTTTACACATGAATACTTTAAAACACAGTTAAGGCTGTCAGTGTTTCCAATTTGGTAGTTTTGCTTCCATGAATCTTTCAGTGTGGCAGCCTGAGAAGAATTTAAAATTCTGAAAACATTAACAAACTCAGATTAAAAATTCTTCTTCTTTCAACTGCTTCCCTTAGCATAAAAAAGGGTGCAGAACAAGTGGTAGTTGCTGTACTTCAGCATCTAGCCAGGAATACAAAAGAGGAGTGAGAGGACCATAAAGAGGACAATCTTTTTAAGTAGCAGGTCATTTCAGATGCAACGTTTCCATCAGCTCAACAAACATCAGCAAACACAATCTTTGTGTGCAGTGTGCTGCTAGTGAAAGGTCCAGCTGCTGTTTTTCACTCAGAGATGGAGAAAGATAAGAAAGACAGGAGAGCAGAGGAAGGAGAGAGGTTAGATTTAAAGGTAAGGACTGCTGAGTGGGATTTGATAAACTGGAAATTAAAATATTACATGTAAGTCCTCACATTTTAAAATCACATATTGGATCTGTACATGTGACATTACATTTTTCTATGTATTGAAAAGTGCTGCAAAACAAACTAAGCTAGACTAACTATAAAGGTTCCATGAAAATAATCTACAGTTCAGTACAGGATAAACTGGCTTGCAGCTCGTAGTTTAAAATAAAGCAGTGTGTGTGACTGGTGCACAGTGGCTGTGGTGCTCATGGTGAGAGTTCGGTCACATCAAGTGCAGCTGAGATGATTTTGAAGTGAAGCTGACGATCCTTTGATTTATTCACTGAATACCCTTCATACTGTTTAGTATAAACACAAGATAAATAGTGTGCTGTCAGCGTAGATGATGGAAATCAGCCAGGATAACTCGTAAAACACCCGCTCACATCTTGTTAAATTCAGATGTGTAAATCCACAAAGAGCAGTAAACCTCAGAGCACCAGCAGCCCAGATCAGCTGATCACAGCCTGTACACAAAGAAAATCTACTGGAGCTCTGAATAGGAATTGCGATTCTTAACCTCTTGTTGAGCCACTACGACCGATTTAGAGTTCCCCCACCTGCTGAATCCCACTTTAAACAGAAAATGAGTAAGTGACGGGTTAGACTCGCTCTCTACAATGTCGAGATATTTTAAAATTTTTCGTCTTTTTCTCTGCTCATGTTCTATCAAACTGATTCAAGCTGAGTATATTTATTAGAATTAAAATTTAAAGAAGTAAAGTTTATATTCTCATGTATTAATGCTACTTTAATAATACATTAATATAACACAAGGTTCAATTAACTTTGCACAAAAATAGCTGGTAGAAAAATCCTCTGAGACCCGCCCCCTGGAAGAGCCCCGCCCCATAGGAAAGAGGTCCAAGCCCCCCCAGACACCCAGCACTTGCTGATAGCAAGTGCTTAAAAAACAGCACTTAGTTCTCCTGTAAACTGAATGTAAATTGATGATTTTGAAGGGAAGTCCTCTTTTGTTCTGTTATTTAAACCAGTTTACAGAAGGATGACAGGATCACATCATATATGCAGTACTGTGCAAAAGTCTTTAGCCAGGTGTAATTGATTTATTAAAACACAGAAATACGGCATAAAATGAATGTTTGCAATTCTAAGGAGCTTCAAAGTCAATGATTAGCATGATCACCTTTACTGTTGACAGCCGCCCTTGCAGTGAGATCATTTCTGATTCAGTGAAAAGTAGATGAATCAGCTGATGGTTCAGATGCATCTCTCAGGTCCTGTGTGGAGACTTTGCTGGACTTCTGTCTGTTTCTTAAAGACATGACTTTCAGATGCTATTCAGCTGGTGTAGATAGTGGGGGGTTTAGGTCTGAAACATCTTCTTTTGTCCTCCATTCATCCAGTTTCATGAGATAACTTTTTGGTACAAGGACTGGACTGAAAAAGACTGAAAAGAGAAACTTTGAAAGAGCTTCAGAAAGCCTGGAGGAAAATCAGTGCTTGTTTAATCAAAAGTAATAATACACATTGATTAAAAGTTCCAAAGTAAAGCGATCTCTCTGCTTTCTTATCAAACAGCTTCTGTCATAAAGCTTTGCAGCCAACCTTTACTTCGCCGCCATCTTGTGGCAGCAGCTGGCTACTGTTATTTGCACATGTGCATTATGTTTTTCTGTTCCATTATATTTTAAAACAAACTCCTTGAATTGATTAGTGGATTGAAGTACTATACTTCACTCACATCTATAATAAATATTAGCGTTAGGTAAGTCCCCCATTTCAGTTTATTAAACTTTGATTTTGCTGACATGTCCTGGAGATTTACACTGACAGCAGGTCTGCGTTACATCATTATGTTGGAGAAGCTGATGGAGGTTTAAACTCCCTCCACTACGCTGTTTATTGAACATTAGCTACATTTAAGCACAGTTTTCTCATTTGTCTGAATATTTGAGTTGAATCAGGTTTTACTGTGTAAGTTGTAGATTTGTTCCCTCTGTGGAGTCCACAGCTTCATGCAGTTTAGCTGACTTTCTTGTGGCGCTGAGGGCAGTTTGAGTGCATTACCGCAGACTGATCTTCTCTGTTATTGTTGTGTTTCCAGTGTGAGTGCATGGAAGGATCTCACAGATCAACATGTGGTCCAGCCACCTCTGCTGCCCCAGCCTCACCTCCAGCTGAGACTCAGAAGAACAAAACAAAGAAGGCTTCGTGGTGGCGCATGAAGTCTGAGGATGTTCTGGAGAAGGACTCATCAGGTCCACAGCCTCCAGTCTCAGCTGTACCTGACAAAGAAGCCGTGGCACGTGAAACATTCCTGCCACCTTCTGCTACAGATCTGAGGTATGAGGTCCTTTTACTGTGTTCCTGTTTAAAGCTGATTTATTGCTTTATGTTTCTTCTCCTGTAATTTCATGACTGTAACTGCACTGTTTGTGTCTTTCTATCACGGTAACATCAGCACTGACAAATGTGAAGTCAAGGACGTTGGTGTCCAGACGGAGGTTTCGTGTTCTCCCAACTCGCTGCTGTGTTTCTGCACGGTACGTTCTACAGAGACGAGTGTGACATGTGAACAGCTGTTAATGGAACATGTGGAGTCTGAATGTTAGGATTCACACTCGAATTCTCATTATTGGTTGAACTAACTGGTGATGTGTTCCTCAAAGAAAAAGGTGACCTTCAACGATGAGCCGCTCTGTCCTGAAGTCCCTCAGAGACATGAGCCAGTTTCCAGGCCGTCTACCTCAGCAGGTCACGGTGGGAGCCAGGGGGCTACGTTGGACACAGAGTATGGATGCCGCTCAACGTCTCTGACCTCCTGCACAAACATCATCTCCCAATGGGAGCTGGACTGCCTCAGGTAAGAGTCATGCACACACACTGAATATGGAGCCAGTGTTCAGATGAATATCAGGTTAAAATCAGTGATTTGAAGAACAACAGAGGAAAATGCTCTGACTTGCATCCTCTTTGTGCTCTCGTTTAAGATTGCCTAACCTGAAGTATACATGCTACATGGGCTCCGCTCTGCAAACTTTCTGTGGTAGGACTTGACTTAAGCGGTTAAAGAAGTGCAGGAGACAAATGCTGTCCAGTGTAACGAGTGATTTATTCAGCATTTTGTGACCAAACAATATTTACAAAAAATAAATAAACTCAACTCCATAGTTAACTCAGTACAAATAAACATAACTGAACTTAAATCAACAGAAACTAAGGTCAAAATGCAGACAGCTACACTGACCTGGTCCTTTCTTCCCTGAACACCTGCGTTCATCTGCTTAAATAGTCAATTCACCCTGGACTATTCCATTTGGTAGGAAAGGCAAACATTTCAATATTCCAACGTGTACTGCTTTCTTTCCTAGCAATAAAACTCTGCAGTGTATTGTCGATACATATTACAACAAATCCATTTCTCTATAAACACACTCTAAAATCAACTTTATTAAATTACAAAGATTCTCCCCCTTGTTCCCCTGGTCTCTTCCTGTGACCTCAGGTTAACCAGGAAGTTATAAATACAGGAAGTAAAACTGCATTTCCTCTCTTTGTTCCTAGAACACAGGTACGTAAGGTGAGTTCAAAACAAACCAATTAACAGTTGAAATAAATAACATGTTAACTTAACAAACTTGCCAGAATTGATTTAAACCAAGATGTTATGTTATAAAGTGCAAAACATAAACAAACCTGGGATAGTAGATGTTTGCCTGGTGCAGACTACATATGAGATGGGGCTAAATCAAAACAAGAATGTTAACTAAGGATATGGACAAGTGGTATTCTCACCCGCTTTGTCACACTCTCCTCACACTGAGAGTCATTACTGAGGAGCTCTGCAGCCAGCTGCAGCTGTGGAGGTTTCACCCAGAGTGCCAGCTCATCAGGTACAGCGCAGACACCGTCGCTCTTTGGTTTCTCCACCAAATTTGCTGATCAACGTGAAACACAAACTAACTTTGTGTCTGCTTCACTTCTGCTGTTTGCAGTCAGTTTGTGGACATCAAATTGAGCCGCTTCAACAACGACAGCTGGAACAAAAGCTCTGTCCTGACTGCTTTTAAAGACACGGTCGCTGCGTCTCATCCAGAGTTTGACGACGACGATCAGAAAGTAAGCAGCTGTGTTTTTGCACTGCGCAGCACACTCATCTCTGCTATAGTTTGTACATTTGCACCTGAAACTGTTTTGTTTTGTGTGTCTGTGTGCAGGATGCCCACGAGTTCCTCGTCTGTGCTCTGGACGTGCTCCAGTGTGAGTTCTCTAAGCTGCAGGCAGAAGCAGCTGCCTTGGACAAACCTTCCATCTGTCCAGTTAGAGCTCACATTGGCTTCACGATGTTGAGCACACAGTTGTCTGTAATCCTGGAGTGGTGAGCTCGGACACTATGCTTGACATTTGCTCAAAGAGGATAAAACAACAATAAAGCACACCAGTCTGTGGTTGTGAATGCTTGCAATTAATTGTTAGGAGATGGACTAAGCCCAGATCAAGTATCATGTTTCACATACTTTATACTGTCACAAGGTTGTACAAACCTTTTTGCCAAGATTTAAAACAAATGTTATTATTTATGCATCTACAATGTGCACATGACTGATGAGTGACGAAATGTTTCTCCCACTGAAAACGCAACGTCCAGATGAACAGAATCAACCTTTTGGGATTTACTATCCTGGATAACTTAGCAAGCATCAAGACATATAATGTGCTTAAATTTTTAGATGTGGAAATTATATAGTGTATTTATTTTCATAATCACAATGATACTGACTGAAACACCGACCAGTATTCAGGTTTTTTAATTGTTGTTGTGTCCACACACTTCAGGAGCTGCCACTGGTGTCATTTTACTTGGGCCAGCACAGCTCAGTGTCCCTGACGTTCTGACCAAGAAGCCCTAATGTAGCTACACACACACAAAAACCTCAACAACAACAAAAAACCTTATTGCTGATTTAGGTGATTATTTCTTGCACATAAACTTTCTCCACAGCGCTCCATTAAGTGTTAAATAAGTATCCGGATCATGCATCTTTCATGTATGGATATGTGCTGGTTTTCTTCAAGACTGGCAGCCAAAGATATCCCGCTCAGGTGCACCTTATGGATGTGTAACATGGTAGACTAATGTGCCTGTGTTAATTCAGCTCCATATTATTGTGTGAAGTTGCACTGGGTTGGGAGTGGTGGTGGTGTGTGTGTGTGTGTGTGTCACATTTTTGCTGAGCCAATGGCTGGAATGGGGTTGGACTAATTAGAGGCAGGTGTACTTGATTGCACTGATACACTGGTCTACTTATAGCCCACACTACAAACACTGCTGTGTCATTTTGTCTCTCTGTGCAGGCCAGGGCCCATTATATGCCACAGCCTAAAGGCAGCAGAGTTGCAGAGGCTGGAGTGACCACTGGCTATATGCTTGCAGGGTGGTGGGTCTCAGAGGACAACTGCTAACCCTGTTGAAGGTAACACGTGGAGTGCAACTGACAGTGTGGCATAGCTGGCTCTGGCCTTGGGACTGTGTGTTTTATTTGATTTATTTGGACTGTTTTATCTTTAATCTCTTGATTATTTGTCAATAAATTATCTTTTAGAATTTTATTGACTGTCATCTTTTTGCCCACGGCTGAGACGGTTGGTCAGACCAAGAATCAGTTTTTATTGGGTGTGTTACAACTGTTCTAAAGTTACATAATTAAAGTTGAAACAATTTCAATGTCAATTAACATACTCAATCGTTAAAGCAAAATATAATGTTTATCATTTTTAGTTTTTATTAAAATGAATGTATGTAGACAGACCCAGCACACACTAGAGAGATTATCTCTCTCAGCAATCCTGGGAACACTTTGGCGTTCCCAGAATTGCATATGTCTAACATATGGTCTGATGGCCTGTCTGGGGCTCTGGGTTAAAATTGGCCTCTTCCTTGATTATGCTTATCATGATTTTTGTTTGTTTGATCTTTTTCATGTGTTAATGATGCATTATCTTGAAAGGATACTTTCATTTCTGTTTATAGATTAGTTTCCACACAGAAACGGAAGAACTGAGGCAGCAAATGCAAAATAAAGTCTGTGTTTTCTGGGAGGCACTTCTATATGTGGAGCTGTATTTGAAATGGGTCTAGTTTGTTAACAGGAAATCCACCATTACATGGGCAGGAAATGCTATCAGACAAAGAAACAAGACACATAAGGGAAACTGAATTGCTGATAACATTACAGCTGCTACACATCATGCTAGTTTTCTCACAAGGAGAGAGGAACAGCCTCACTGACACAGTTATGTCTCTTACTGATATCCGCAATAAACAAAAATTTCAAATAAAACCCTTTTTTCCAGAATATACTGCTGCTGCCTTTACAAACTGAAAACTGAGAAACACTACATCATAATAGCAGCAGGCTTTGGACTTGCATACTGACAAATTCAAGATACAGCTGTTCATATTGCCAAGAAAACTCTCATTTACTGGAGAAAAAGTAAATGTTCCCACTGTTTTCATAATTCCATAATTATACCTGATAATTTCTGAAACTCCTTGAGCTGCCTATTCCCTATCTCCATTACTTTTCTTTAGAAACACATGCATGTATACATATATGTCGTTTCTAATTTAAGTTATTATACATTATGTGTTTTCCAGGTGACAAAATACAGGAACTATGGGCTAAAAAATTCAAGTTCTAAACTCCATCTATATGATCCAATCAGTAACCTCAATTTGAGAATCGGAGTCTAATTAAAACATTTTCTTTTGTAATTCTTCTTCCTAAAGTTGGGCTGCAAGCAAGAACAGTTGCATTTAATTAATTAATAAAATTGGATAAACAAAAACTTCATGTAAAATAAACAAACACAAAGAGCAGAAGCTTTGGGGGGAAAAAAGAACCCAAATATCTTTAACTGATCCTCTTTGTTTTCATCACCCCGGTGCACACACTTCAGGAGCTGCCACTGGTGTCATTTTACTTGGGCTAGCACAGCTCAGTGTCCCTGATGTTCTGACCAAGAAGCCCTAATGTAGCTACAGTGAAAATGCCACACACAAAAAACCCCAACAACAACAAAAAACCTTAACTTATTTAGTTTATGTACAAGAAATAATCACCTTCCTCCACAGCGCTCCATTAAGTGTTAAATAAGTATCTGGATCATGCATCTTTCATGTATGGATATGTGCTGGTTTTCTTCAAGACTGGTAACCAAAGATATCCCGCTCAGGTGCACCTTATGGATGTTCTAAAGTTACATAATTAAAGTTAAAACAATTTCAATATCAATTAACATACTCAATCGTTAAAGCAAAATATAACGTTTCTCATTTTTAGTTTTTATTTAAATGAATGTATGTAGACAGACCCAGCACACACTGGAGAGATTATACAGGGAGTGCAGAATTATTAGGCAAATGAGTATTTTGTCCACATCATCCTCTTCATGCATGTTGTCTTACTCCAAGCTGTATAGGCTCGAAAGCCTACTACCAATTAAGCATATTAGGTGATGTGCATCTCTGTAATGAGAAGGGGTGTGGTCTAATGACATCAACACCCTATATCAGGTGTGCATAATTATTAGGCAACTTCCTTTCCTTTGGCAAAATGGGTCAAAAGAAGGACTTGACAGGCTCAGAAAAGTCAAAAATAGTGAGATATCTTGCAGAGGGATGCAGCAGTCTTATAATTGCAAAGCTTCTGAAGCGTGATCATCGAACAATCAAGCGTTTCATTCAAAATAGTCAACAGGGTCGCAAGAAGCGTGTGGAAAAACCAAGGCGCAAAATAACTGCCCATGAACTGAGAAAAGTCAAGCGTGCAGCTGCCAAGACGCCACTTGCCACCAGTTTGGCCATATTTCAGAGCTGCAACATCACTGGAGTGCCCAAAAGCACAAGGTGTGCAATACTCAGAGACATGGCCGAGGTAAGAAAGGCTGAAAGACGACCACCACTGAACAAGACACACAAGCTGAAACGTCAAGACTGGGCCAAGAAATATCTCAAGACTGATTTTTCTAAGGTTTTATGGACTGATGAAATGAGAGTGAGTCTTGATGGGCCAGATGGATGGGCCCGTGGCTGGATTGGTAAAGGGCAGAGAGCTCCAGTCCGACTCAGACGCCAGCAAGGTGGAGGTGGAGTACTGGTTTGGGCTGGTATCATCAAAGATGAGCTTGTGGGGCCTTTTCGGGTTGAGGATGGAGTCAAGCTCAACTCCCAGTCCTACTGCCAGTTTCTGGAAGACACCACCTTCAAGCAGTGGTACAGGAAGAAGTCTGCATCCTTCAAGAAAAACATGATTTTCATGCAGGACAATGCTCCATCACACGCGTCCAAGTACTCCACAGCGTGGCTGGCAAGAAAGGGTATAAAAGAAGAAAAACTAATGACATGGCCTCCTTGTTCACCTGATCTGAACCCCATTGAGAACCTGTGGTCCATCATCAAATGTGAGATTTACAAGGAGGGAAAACAGTACACCTCTCTGAACAGTGTCTGGGAGGCTGTGGTTGCTGCTGCACGCAATGTTGATGGTGAACAGATCAAAACACTGACAGAGTCCATGGATGGCAGGCTTTTGAGTGTCCTTGCAAAGAAAGGTGGCTATATTGGTCGCTGACTTGTTTTTGTTTTGTTTTTGAATGTCAGAAATGTATATTTGTGAATGTGGAGATGTTATATTGGTTTCACTGGTAAAAATAAAAAATTGAAATGGGTATATATTTGTTTTTTGTTAAGTTGCCTAATAATTATGCACAGTAATAGTCACCTGCACACACAGATATCCCCCTAAAATAGCTAAAACTAAAAACAAACTAAAAACTACTTCCAAAAACATTCAGCTTTGATATTAATGAGTTTTTTGGGTTCATTGAGAACATGGTTGTTCAATAATAAAATTGTTCCTCAAAAATACAACTTGCCTAATAATTCTGCACTTCCTGTATCTCTCAGAAATCCTGGGAACACTTTGGCGTTCCCAGAACTGCATATGTCTAACATATGGTCTGATGGCCTGTCTGGGGCTCTGGGTTAAAATTGGCCACTTCCTTGATTATGCTTATCATGATTTTTGTTTGTTTGATCTTTTTCATGTGTTAATGATGCATTATCTTGAAAGGATACTTTCATTTCTGTTTATAGATTAGTTTCCACACAGAAACGGAAGAACTGAGGCAGCAAATGCAAAATAAAGTCTGTGCTTTCTGGGAGGCACTTCTATATGTGGAGCTGTATTTGAAATGGGTCTAGTTTGTAAACAGGAAATCCACCATTACATGGGCAGGAAATGCTATCAGACAAAGAAACAAGACACATAAGGGAAACAGATGCTGATAACATTACAGCTGCTACACATCATGCTAGTTTTCTCACAAGGAGAGAGGAACAGCCTCACTGACACAGTTATGTCTCTTACTGATATCCGCAATAAACAAAAATTTCAAATAAAACCCTTTTTTCCAGAATATACTGCTGCTGCCTTTACAAACTGAAAATTGAGAAACATCATAATAGCAGCAGGCTTTGGACAAACAAAGACTAACAAAGGCTTTGGACCTTGTTTTGTTTTTGTTTGGGTTTTTTTTGCCTGTACTTAATTCCTTTACAACTACAATCTGGGAATTTAATCATATTATTATTTTGTTGTATGTCAGGGTTGTGTCAGATAGGTGTACGTTTGCATGGGATTAATGAAGACTGTCATTTTTAGAAACTCCCACCATGCTGTCAAAGAGCTGATGTTGATGCTTTTAAAGCGTTCGTTCAGTTTGATGTTTGAAGATGATAAATGGTAGATCTTAAATCTCTAGATTATTGCATAGTGCCTGTTCTAGACCTAGCCAGAGCTCATCTAAGAGGGTGTGTTTTAACCATCCAAAGAGGGAGAAAGGGTCTTTTGTCCCTCTTTGGGGGGGAAACTCCAAAGGGTCCTACAAAGGACCCTTTGTCCCTCTTTGGGGGGAAACTCCCACTGGGTTTTAAATCTGGGACTCTCCACCATTGACCCTTAGAACTTAAGAAGCTTCTCGGATGAGAGGTGAAACGTCTTCAAGCAACTCAAAGAAGTCCAGACGCTTTTCTTTCCATGATAGCACACTGTTGAAAAGAAATAGTCATTGATGCGACCGTCTGGTATCATATTTATTAAAGTAATTAGGAGGAACTGTGTGATTGCGCAACAAAAATCTGTCACGCTACTCTTATCTGATTTTTTTTCTGTCTGTGAACAGATAAGTATGTTTAAAAACAAACAAAGATAACAAAATGAAAATGTACAAAACACAGTACTATTGTATTGTGCACATTAAATTGTGCATCTGATGTCAGTGATATACAGTTTTAATTTAGTTTTTTAGTTTGAAGTTTTAACAGCTTTAATGTCTTTATTCACATTAAAGTGTTTCCACACATAAATCAACAACTGTCAGATTTAATATAATTGCTAAAGAGACAAAAATCTCAGTTTACTGTTTTGTGTTTGCGTTAGACCTGATATAACAAAGACAATGAAAAAGTGTGACAAAAATTTTCTTGTCAAAGTTTATAAGTCAAGTGTACAGTTAGCTTTGATTTTGAGGCAGCACAGTATGAAAGAGAAGTTTTACAGATACAGAACATTTAATACCAGAGACAGACGCTGACTAACATGCTACAATTCATCTTTATTCTTTTCTAGTTGTGTTAGTGTTGCCATCACACTGCGTAGTTTCTCTTCATTGTCATTGATTTCTGCAGCTGTTGTCTCAAAGTACTTATTCATGTATTCTATGCTGGCTCCCAAGAAAGTCTTTAGGTCATCCATTAAATCCAACACTGGTGTAAGCAGTGATGTAGAAATCAACAATGGCTTCATAACTTCAGTCAAAGCATCCATGAGATGTCCAAAATCATAAAAGATAGCAGGAGCATAAGCTCTGTCTAAATTATTTTCAGCCTGGAAGACAAAATTAACCAAATTAATGTAACAAAATATACAAAAATATGTAACTATGTGCAAAAAGACTTTAATAATGGGAAATTATGTTTGGTTTTAGTTGTTATAGCAATACATATTTTTCGGTTAGCACTCTGTCAATATCCATGCCCACAACATGGTCACTGACAGACTCACCTTCCTTCTTGCTATTAACTTTTGTAATGTTTGAACTTTTTCCTTCAGGTCCTCCTGCAAAACCAGAAAGAACGTCAACAAACATGCGTGTGAAACATGTAACTGTGACAAAGTGAGCATTTTAAAAGTAAAGAGGAAAGCTTAAACATTAATCGGTCTGTCATGATTTAATGGAAAAAGTGCTTAATTAAAAGTTCAATTCTTTTCTAGAACAGCAACAAAAAAAGAAAGTTAACAAACAGTTTACCAGTTCGTCCTTGTTTATCAGGGAACTTGAAAGATGGAGCAGACACAGCAGAGTCAAAATCATAACTAAGCCTTTGGTAGTTGTGACACCACTCATGGTCAACTGTGCTGCTGCCATCAAAGTTTCTGAAACACATTAAAAGTATAAATAAGGATTTGTAAAGAAATGTACAAGTAGAGATGTTGCATGAAAATCTGTCTGCAATATTTTTTCATGGTACAATGTTGCTGTTCTTACCTGCCGGTGACAAAAGAACTGATGAATGCTGACATGAAGGACTGACACACACAAACTCACACACAGAGTGGCCCCTCCTCTATGACACGGCTCAGCTGTGGGTGGGTCAAAGTACTTCTTTCATTTCAATTCCAAAAAGTCCCGTTCTGCTGTGGGTTCATAGGTTCATACTAGCTGTCTGTCATCCTGGTAACAGGGTAAGGCTGGTCACTGTGAAACCTCAAACACCTAGTTAAAAATGTAATAAAGTAAAAATTTGTCAAATACAGACAGCTTTTATTTCATTATATAGTCACACGTAAATGGTTTAAAGCAGCTCCACATTTTTAACATTTGTATCTGTGAGAGTATGTTCAGACATTCAGACTGCAGACATTACAGCATGTATTGATCACATTAAAAGATCTGCAAAGATCTGTCTTAAAAAGATTGTTGCACATACTTCATATCGTTTTAGGTAAAAACATCTTCAGCAAATACAGTTTGAATACTCACTGATACTAATGAGCATTGAGAATCAGAGTAACGTGAGGATCAACAACTGCTTTTCACAGGGACAGTATCAGATATAAGGATAAGGATAACTCTTCACACAGTTATAATTTGTACAATAGTACAGCAAAACTGGAAACTGTCCCACGTCAGCACTAAGCAACTAAACACAACACAGGAGAGTATATATTGGATTTTTAAAAAGTGAGAAATGGTATGAGCACAAAAGGTATGACTTAATAAATTAAAGAGTGAATATTTATTGCACATTATCTCCCTCCCAAAAGAGTCCAGGGAGGTAGCCAATCAGGTCATCTGTTAGCATTGATTAGGGGCTATTGCCCTGTTGAAAAATCTGTCCTTGAATCTGTTTGTCTGCGACCTCAGCAGCCTGAATCTCCTGCCAGGCTACAGCAGCTTAAACACCCGGTGTCCTGGGTGTGAGAAATCCTGTAGAACAGCGGTCCCCGACCCCCGGGTCGGTCCGTGAGTTGTTTGGTACCGGGCCACGAGAGTTGAGGTTTGTGAAATTTATGGTTTTCAGGGTTTTAATCATTTTTTATCGTTATTTTTTAATCATTAACTCAGTTTCCCTGGGTCTTTTTCTGTGTGTTATAAATAAATCTTGGGGGTTTTTTGGGAGGGGGTGGGGGGTTGGTACCGGGGGTGGTACCGTGAAAATATTGCTGGACATAAACCAGGCCGGTGGCACAAAAAAGGTTGGGCTGCTGTAGGATGCTGCGTGCCCTATTGGGACAGCGAGACCTGTACAGGTCCTTCTGCAAATTTGTAAAATAATAAAATTATGCATCAGATTTAAGGTCATTTCAGGGACTACATGCAGAACTCATTTTCCTTCTTATCTTTCCTTTCCTTCTTCCTTCCTTCTTCTTATGGGCAAATATGAATTTAAACTTCTAATATATAATTCTGGAGGTGACACATTCAAATAACTTGTATTTACAGACAGTTGTTTGAACGGATGCTCTCTGAATCTGCAGTTGTTTGGAAATTGGTCCAAGAGTTTCCCAACTTGTGTAAATCTATATCGTTACTACTTTTTGTGTTTGGTTTTCAGATGCTTAAAATTATTCTTGAATGGCACGTATACACCTAAGTGTGCTCCTGTTGTCAGAAAAACTCATCATAATGTAATGAGTTGTAGATATTTACTTTGTGCCATAAGTGTTCTGTAAGAACTTTTTTTTTAAATTAAAATAAATCTTTTTTTAAAAAAACTTGTGTAAATCTAAAATTCTCCTTCTTACATCCTTACTGGGTTTCTAGGACTCATAAGATTGTTGTAAGTATTGTCCAATCCAAATACTGTTGTCAAACAAACATTCTTTATGCCGGCGAGTAGAAACTACTACAAGAGCTCAATCATGATCATTAACAATAAATTATAAGACCTTGACTTTGTCAAGTTAAACCCCATCACAGCATAATGGAATCTCAGCAGTGATTAGAATTTGGACAGGAACCCCCAGATGAAGGTGGAGGTTTGGATGGACTCTGTGATGATGACAGAGTGTACTAAAAATTATTTTCTTGAATTAAAACTGGGTTGTTTCACTTAAATCCATGACCTTCAGGATTTCTAATGAAAAGTCATTGTTATTGTTATTGTATCTTTATTTCAGACATATACAGCAAACCAATAGATACAAGTACACATGCTTGCATTTACATGTACAAATACATATGTAAATACACACACGTATGTGCTCAGACAAAACAACAACAAAAAAGGACATGACATGACATGAAGTCTAAATGACATGAAATTACAATTATTAAGTCTGAAATGGAGTAGGAAGAAGTATGTACATACTTACTAATCCCTATCCCATGCACAACATTCTGTTAAATCCCACTATTCATTGTTTAATTGCTTTAAGAGTCTTCGGATTTAATTTTCCCCTCAATTCGTCCTCTGTACATTTCCTGGTAACATATTTTATCTGGCTTTGTACATATTTTTTTGCAGTTTTATATTTTATAGGATCCATAAACTTCAGAATTTTTAATTTCAAGAACAAATTCAAGAAAAGTTAGGAAGCAAAGAAAGACAGTCATCGTCTCCATTGTAAGTGGGCGGGGGAGGATGCTACAGTTTGTACAAGAAGCATCAGCTCTGATTTATTTTTTTTTTTTTTTTTTTTTTTTTTTTTTTTTTTTTTAACCTGTCCCGTTTGGTTCTTTTGCCATCAGAATTATTGTCTAAAGGCGAAGAAAGATGCCCAACGGATTTACTTTACCAAATGGACCATCCCAGCCCTGCCGTAATGGTCCATTTGATTCACCTTTTATTGTTTATTTTATTTTCACTTGCTGAATACGGGACAGACTTAACTGGGGGAAAGAAAGGGGAGAAAGAAAGAGGGAAAGAAAAACAGCGGGGAAGAGGGACGGGGAAAAAGGGCAAAAAACCAAAAACCAACAGAATAAGCAGACAAAAAAATACATATATCGATCATCTGGATCACCTGTTGAGAAAGAAAGAGAAAGCAAGCAGAAGAAAACGAGAGTAATAAACAACATCACAATGATCTATGGGAATATGACAGTAAATACTAAATATTAAACATTATTGTGCAGCACGTGAGATCGACAGCGCACAGTGTGCTTTGAGGTAAGAGCCAAAAAGGGTGTAGTTTGTGTGTGATCACCTGTGTGTACACCTGTGAGCATGAACGCGCTTGTTTTTAAAAGGTTCCTTCATGTAATGATCTGCTAGAGGGTGTGGGGGGCCACTGCCCCGTCCTCCAGGGCATGAAGCAGGTATGGAGGAGATCAAAACTCCAGACATCCAGAGGCCCCCAGAACACAAGACACCAAGGAAGACCAACAGAGGGGCAGCCGCGTCACTATCCCAGAAAGAGCTGAGGAGAGTCCCAGATGAGGGGTCACTCAGCAGCCGCGGAGCAGAAGCCAAGGGGGGTTGCAGTGACGTGCCCGTGAGCTCCGCCGGCAGCCAGCTGTGCCTGAGTGACCGAGCCCCGGGCCGAGAGGCCGAGGGCACCCCGCCTCCGAAGTGGCCCGAGCGAGCCCCAGGCTCCAGGCCCCGATAAGCAGCCGCCAAGGAGTGAGCCGGTGTGTACCTGGGCGCCCACCCCCGGACACAGAGAACCACCAACGCACCGATGTCTGAGGGCGTCCACCACCGGCAGGGGAAGTGGTGGGGGGAGATAGGCCTCCAAACCTTGGAGGGCCTGAGATGTCCCCAGAGAGGTGGCGTCTGATACCCAACCTGACATATAGACACAGACATACAGGCACACACAGATACAAACATCCATTCCCACCCTCATGCTCTCATAGGCAATTATTCCACACTCAACCAACGCGGAGACAGACATAAAGAGACGCTGTACACACAATCACTCTCCCCAAGCGTACTCTAAGAACCGGGTCCGGGTACCCTTGCCCCTGGAGGGGGAAACTGCACCCAGACCCAGGTGGTGTTACCCTTTTCCCTGCGGTGGGGAGAAGCAGACCGCCCCGACTCCGCAGCAGCAGGGAGGCCCCACATTCCAGACCCCAGTCGGACGGCCAACTCCTCCTCCTAGCCCCCCCGCTCCAGCAGGCCGCAGAGAACGGGGGTGTAGGAAGACTCCAAACCTCCCTCCACCCGCTCATATGTAGTGTTGATGTAGGTGTGTTCTAAAGCTCTTTTTGAAGTAGTAACTATATAATTAATTGCCCAGCATTGGTCATTATATACTGTATTTTGCAGACAGAGAGTTATAGGACTCTCCCAGACCACAGACTCAGACTTTATGAAGAAAAAAAAGAAAAAGTTGTGTTTTCAAAATTGGAGTGAAAGTTATTTTTACTTCCAATAGTGTTAACATACTACACAGGTCATGAACAGGATTTTTTAAATTTTCATTGTAAGTGGGCTAAAGCAGTTAATTAAAAGTAGTCTAACATAAATGTAAATGCTGTAATTTGATTATTGTAATAAACCATGTAACTTGGATGGATTAGATGCTGGCGTGACCACAGTGCACACGTCTGATGTCGCTCACAGTGGTCCAAGGGATCGCTCAGGGAGTTTGTGTGTTCGCTCAGACACATGAAAAATTAGAGGGAACATTGGTCTTCATATTTAATTTTCCCCTCAATTCATCCTCTGTACATTTCCTGGTACTGTGTCTGGCTTTGTACATAATTTTTGCAGTTTTATATTTTATAAAATCCATAAACTTCAGAATTGTTAATTTCAAGAACAATTCAAGAAAAGTTAGGAAGCAAAGTAAGACAGTCATCGTCTCCATTGTAAGTGGGCGGGGGAGGATGCTACAGTTTGTACAAGAAGCATCAGCTCTGATTTATTTTAACTTTAGGGCTTGACGAAGAAGCGCAAGAAAAAATCTTCACATGATACAGTTACATACAAATTACATACAAATGTATAATGTTTAAATATATATTCGAACATTAATGAATTATTGATCAATATCAGAAAAGCAAAAGACATTCTCTGTTTACTACAACATGTACCAAATTAATTTAATAAAGTTCCATATGAATAACTTCATTGAGGACAAGCTCCGTGTCGCACCCAGCTCTCTATTTTTGCAGCAAACTCATCTTCTTGTTTATTAAAGTTCTTAAATTCTTCATCATGTGCAAACAGATGTTAACAATTTCCTTCAGTGGTTTGGAATCAGGCAATAATCTCTTCACCATTTCCAGCCGATGAGCGTAGTTCTCCAACATTTCCTCAAAACCTGATGTTGCTATTCTGTATATGAATTGTGCCTGAATGAGAAAAATAAAAGTTTCACCAGAATCACCAAAACAGATCACTAATTATCAGATCAGTAAATGTATGCTGATGTTATTGGAGGTTTTTGTTACTGATGTAATGAATTAAACACTTTCTCAGTCAACGTGTGAGTAACTTGGAGAGTGACTGACCCACCTTTACCCTTTGTTCTTCTTTTATTCCTTTGTGCAGGGTTTCCTTGAATAGGTTCTGAAAATGAAAGAAGCAGAGCATAGTGAGTGTGACAGCCGGTTGAAAACCACAGCAAAAGAGGAAAATTCTAACAAGAACATATTATTTATGTAAAACTAATTAACAAAGGTAAAGGAAACATTAGCATTTACCAGTGGCTCCTTGTTATTCAGTGAACTTGAGAGATCAAACAGTTTTGTGATTGTTTCCTTTCTATACTTGTTTTCTGCCTGACGGGGGGAACAAAAAAGCCACATTTAAATTAACTAGATTATTCTGCATCCTGTACACTGCAGTTACTATACTTTCAGTTGATCACTATAGGCAGTCCAATATAAAATGCACTCATTAAGTAAATACACACAGCAGATTTTAAAAACTAATTTGGAGCCTGAGTGACCCACCTTCCATCTTTCTGCTTCCTTTATCGCTGTTTTCATCTGCTCAAGCATCTATAGTCCATTGCAAATAAAGAAAGAAATAACAGCAGTTAATGAGCTTGTAACTGTACATGTACACAGAAACATGTAATTGTTGTATCATAAAAGGGAATTCAGCAAGAATGAATTCACCAGTTGTTCTTCGGTATTCAGGGAAGTTGAGACTGAAATGAGGCACAGCAGAGAGAAGATGAGAAATAAGCCTCTGGCACTAGCTGATCCCCTGGTTCTGGAAAAATCTGCTGCTGCCATCGCTTGTAAAAGTGGAACAAGTGCTCAGCTTGAGAAAAAGTTGATAAAACAAAGACATTTGGAACAATATATTTTTAAAAATGTAATATATATATATATATATATATATATATATTTACCTGCTGTATGAATCTAGGAAAAGCTGCAGTACCGTACAGGCAAAGACTGAAAACATAATGAGATAACATGCTGCAAATGCTTTATATACGATGTGACTTAACTCAACCCACGTCTCACGTGTGAGCAGTCCTTTCACTTTTGTTTTCAACAAAGCTTTTGTGTTTGTCTCGTCTGCTTTATAGGAATAGAAACCCATCAGTTATTGTTAGAACATACCAGGACAAAATACGTTTTTCCACTGAGCTTTTAGGATGACACTTCATAATACTTATCATAAGTGGATTGTGAAATGTTTTATATATTTTTATTAGTGTTTAATAAGTACTAGAAAAGTTTGGATTATATTTACTTATTTGAGTCATTTCCTTTAATTAAAAAATAAAAATCAGTGTAACTCTTAACTTGCTATACTAGTTACATACTTTTAATTCTTTCAGTTTTGGGGAAGAAATAAAGTAATATATACTATGTTTTTATAAAGCATAGAAGATGTAGAAAGAGTAAAAAAGATTTTAAAAAAGAAAAGCACACACAGAGCAGTCAGTGTGATATAATTTATTTAATATAGGACAAGTATTCAGGGCTAGCCTTCATTGTTGTTGTTGAGTATTCAAAGTTAAATAGAAGATCTATATTAATCAAAAAGACACAAATAAAAGGGAACACATTAAAATAACAATATGTGAACACAAGTTTCTTTTTTGTTTTTTATCAAAAGTTAGTAGAAACTACTTTTTTCTAAGTTTGAGTTTAATAACACCACGATTATCAGTCTATTATGCAAAATGCAATAAAAGCTGCTTCCCAGTGAGAACAGCATAAACAACATACAGCTGTCATTTCTCTTACAGAAAACCATCATATTTAATGATGAGATGTATCATTATTTTATGATTTATTTTATGATTTATTTTGTATTATTATTTATTATATAGAAACTTTTAAAGTTTATTTGGTTGAGTTTTAGGATGATTTTCATGTTTTCCTCTTTTATTTCCCCATTTTCCCCATTTTTCTTCTTCCTCTCTGTCTGATGGGATGATGGTTCTCTTGTAGAAGCGTCTCAAACTATTTACTACGTCCATCATTGCAGGAAAATCCTCAAAAAATGACGATGTCTGTATTAGTTCTTCAAAAGCTTGAAGAAACTGTAGTTTTTCATCAAGTTCACTTGCTTCTTTCTTCTTGTATTCTGCCTTAAGAAGAAAATAACATTTATTTTTAGCAAAAGTCAAATTTACTTCTACAGTCAGACTGATTTGCAGTTCTCTTAGTGTGCATGGATATGACTCATACGCAGCTGTTTTTTCCTGCATGACCAAATTTGACTGAGAACATGAAACCTGACTGACCCGCCTTCCTTCTGGCTGCTTTTGCTTTTTCTGATTTTCTAAATTGTTCCAAGAAACTTTTCAGAATTTTTTGAAATGTGCAAAACCAGGATGCGTCAGTTCCTTAAGCACTACATATTAACAACTCTGCATAGAGAGAAAAACATCCAACTGTGATACGCTTATAATGACTTACATAGTAACTGTAGTTTTACATTTGCAAATAAATGTGTCATAGAAGTACCTTCAGCAACAATTAATTCAGCAGTGACTTTGTTCTTACTTTCGTCAGTGAATTTGTGACATAAACCAGGGACAGCAGAAAGATGAGGATTAAAACGTTGGTGTTTCTGACACCAGCCAGTCCTCTGCTCCTGAACGCTGCTGCTGCCATCACTGTGGAAATAAAAACAGCCTTTGAGCTTAAGAGGAAATGAAATAGAATAAAAGAAATGAATAAACAAAGAATCAAATCTATGTTTCCTCTTGTTATGTTAATAAAATATTTTTTTTAAATCTTACGTATAAACCATCCTATGGTGCAGTTTTGCTGATCTTACCTGCCTGGTGAAGGGACAAACAGCTGTTTCACAGACTCAAAACACAAGGGAATCACATGCTACAAATACTTAATGTTCTCCTGATGTGACTTCCCACTGATCTGTGAGCTGCTCTTTCACTTTTATTTCACAATAGTGATATGATCTATGTGGCGGGGGTGTGGTCTCCGGCCTGCTGCAGCGGAGGGGTGTTACAGTGAGCTCTCGGGGTGGTGTGGCTGAGAGGGCGGGTGTGACTGCTTAAGGTGATCATCTTCTTCTCTGTATTTTTAGGTGGGCAGTTTTAGTGTCGGATGAGCGGTGTTGATCCAGTGGGGGTGCAGTGATTTCTGTGAAATGTGATGTGTGTGTGAATGATAAGAACACACACACACATGTGATTACAGCCACAGGACTTGAGCTGTGAAAGAATAAACTGCCTCAGAACAAACATCAAGCTTCTTCTTCTATACTCTGGGACAATTTGGCCTTAAGTGGTGTTCTGGCCGACACACCGGGGTGACCGTAGTGCTAAAGAGTGAATCAGTGCCACAACCGTGTGTATTCCTGATATCTCCACTACAATGGGAGAATGAGAAAGAGGTGGAAACACAGCTGGAACAAATCTGATTAATTAAATGGGGCAAGCAAAACTAAACATAGCACACTACCAAAACAAAACAGGGAACAGAAACAGAAAAACTAAATGAAAAAAGTCCAAACTCAAAACCCTGGGACAGCAACCCAGGTACCAAGACAGTTATAGAATTTACATTTTTGGCAGTGAGCAAACACTGGACAACAATCAGCCAGCTGTTTACTTTCTTGTAAAGAAACTCTGTATTAACAGGAGGAAAAGAGGAAAATACAATTATTGATTACATTGCAAGTGATACAGCTTGGAGCATGAGAAACTGTTGTCTTTCTTGTTTCACTCTGAAAATGCTTTTTGATATGACATTTATAAGAACAAGGCTTTGTAAATTTGATGTTTCATGGCCGTTGTATTCATTGTATTCATTTATTCCTGTGTAAATAAATCTGTAAATCGGCGACTATAGGACGGGTCCCTTCATGGTTTTTTGATGAATGTTAAATCTTTTCACCACAATACAAAGTGAGAAGTGAAGCCTAGTTTTTTTTGCACTTTAAAGGTCTGTGAACTAAAATATAAAAATTATACAAACTATAAAGTAAATTTTCAGTGTAATTCGATTTTAAATCAGCTCCTGTTTTTGTTTCATAATTAATTCTAAATTGTAACATGTTACATTTCATTCTAACAGACTTATGTAATTTGTCTCATTTTAAGGGGATTATTACTTTCTTTAATATTGTATTTTATATGCTGATTGTTTTTTTGTTTGTTTCACATCTGTTGTCAGTTTTTTATGTTACCACAACTGAAATTATTTCTTCTTCTCCACCCGTTTATTCAGCTCAGGATTTTCTTTCCACTTCTTGACTTTATCAACTTTCGAATATCAACTCCTTCATAGTTTTCTTAAATTAGAAATATTTCTCAGTCACCTTACAGTCATGGGATCTCAGGCAACAGGCACATTATATAAGTACTACTTCTATTCTCCTGAAAATATTCATGAAGACAAAAAAAAGATCTATTAATCTATTTGGATTTGTCTTTTTAAATTAAATATTTTTGTTTTAATAGTTTTGTGGATACAAAATAATATGACAGGACTTGAAGGAAAGTAACACATTTACGCTCATTTGGGGCGACTGAGGATGGATCAGATGAGTTTGCCACCTGTTGCCACCATGTACAGCATGTTGCCTGTCAAGAGATTTATTCTAAAGACACGTCTTCAGCTAAGAGTCTAAGGGTAGAAACACACACAGACGCTGTGTTTTTCACTTGTATACAAGGGCGGTCACAGAACGCTCACACCAGAGTGGGGGCCCTGTGATGCGCTCTGTTCTTGCACTTGTCTTTATTTATATGCAAAAATAATACAACAGTGAATACGTCTATTCATAGGCAGAGGAAAGTTAGTGCGTAGGGAGTGAAGATAGGAGTGGTTTAGGTGTATGCATGTGTGTTGTGGGATACAGAAAGACGCGGCCTCTCTTCTTGTTAGGGAGCGTCAGATAAAAATGTCCAGCTCTCCTCTTCCTGCTTGTTCAGCTATTATCGCTGTGAGAAAGAATTTATAAAACAGTCTTGTAGTGGACAACAGTCTAAGTCATCAAAAGGTCAACATACAGTATTCTATCATATGCAAACTTATATCATTAAAAGCTTATACTGACTGCTAAGTACAATTTTCCATTGACATTGCCTTATCAGCACTGGGGTCTTTTGTTTGATGGTTCCACAGTGCCTCCCTCTGGCCGTGATGAAGTATCACACCCCTCTGCTCTTTCTATTACAGGGAATGTCTAGAAAGCACAAACCTTTAATAATCACAGCTGAGATCATAAACTGTAGTTATCCTTCCTTCCTTTCCTTCTTCCTTCCTCTTAAGCACTTAAGGGTTGCTGGAGATGGCTTGAAGACTATCCCAGCTTTCACAAGGTAAAACTCAGGGTACACACTTTACAGTTCACCACTCATGATCACATTCCCAATAGATGATTGTAATTCCCAAAAGAATCAACAATTAACCTAAAAAAGCAAGTTGTTGGAGTGTGAGAGGGAGCCGGAGCACCCTCAGAGAACACAACATGCAAACAGCAGCCAGCAGATTCACATGCACGACCTTCTTGCTGTGAGGCAACAGTACCAACCACTGCACCACCGTGCTGACCTTAGAGTGCAGTTGTATGGTGGAAAATGTTACTGTGGATGCTTTAGATTATATTACATACAGAAAAAAGTACTGGTTTATTATTTTAGTGGGCAAAAGAGTCAAGATTGGATCTAAAGGATGTAAATGGACAAGCACAGTGCATTTCTACTCAGTCTGAACACTCGACACAGCCTCATTCACCCAACTGCACACACATGATTAGGGGAAACTCAACATTCAGTATCTTCATTTTTTCATCAAAAGACTTTCTCTGTATCTCTGCTCTGTTTGTTTTTGACTTGAAACACTAAATAAAAGTTTTACTGCACATCTGTCTCTATTGTTTAATCAGCAGCTGTAATACTAAACTGTCCAAAATTTAAAAGTCTACATTTAGTAGATTTAGAGATATTTATTTCACCACTTTTAGTTAATGATACTTTATAAACCTATTCTGCTGTTTAACAAAGACAGTATCATCATGTTTAAAGCACTTTTCAATCTGACAGCAGCACTCAGTTCTCCTGCACATGTGTGATCTTGGAGTGAACTGAAGGTTCAGATGCATCTCTCAGGTCCTGTGTGGAGACTTTGCTGGACTTTGTCTGTCTGTTAAAGATGTGATTTACAGATGCTATTCAGCTGGTGTAGATAGTGGGGGTTTAGGTCTAAAACATCGTCTTTTGTCCTCCATTCATCCAGTTTCATGAGATAAAGTTTTGGTACAAGGACTGGACTGAAAAAGACTGAAAAGAGAAACTTTGAAAGAGTTTTAGAAAGCCTGGAGGAAAAGCAGTGCTTGTTTAATCAAATGTAATAATACACATTGTTTAAATGTCCCAAAGTAAAGAGATCTCTCTGTGAACCTTTAATTCGTCACCCTCTTGTGGCAGCAGCTGGCTACTGTTACTTGCACATGTGCACTGTGGTTTTTTATTACGTTATAATTTAATACAAAACCCTTTAATTAAATTTGTGAGTTGAAGTAATATATGAAATATTAGTGTTAAGTAAGTCCCAGAGTTCAGTTTTTTATAAATACAGTGTACTGTATTTATTCTTATTCTTATTTTATTTTATTCTAATTTTTGCTTCATAACTTTTGCACTGTCCACTTCCTGCTGTGACAAAACAAATTTCCCACGTGTGGGACTAATAAAGGTTATCTTATCTTATCTTATCTTATTGGACATTAGCTACATTTAATAAGAAGATGAGATCCAAATATATGCTTATGTCAACACATGTTCATTTTGATGAAGTTTACTGAACAAATTTGAATCATCACAACAACCAAAATGTTAGCAACACATCATAAAGTTTATTATTCTAACTATGGTAACCATGTTGTCCAGAATCGTGACATCGCACCCATTTAGAATCTTACCACCACTTTGAGCCTTTGATCCTTAAACCCATAAATAGGGGTGAGAAGCAACAACTTTTAGTCTGTTATTTGCAGCATCTATGTTCGCAGCCTTCGACTGTTCGTGACACAGATTTAGAGTCTTACCACCAACGTGATCATTTGATCCTAAAACCGACAGATAACAGTGAAAAACAACGACTTTTAGTCCATTACTGGCAGCATTTCTGTCTGCAGCCCTCAACTATTAGCCATTTAGAAACATTTGGATCCTGACTCCAGACTCCAACATGTCTCAAGGTGAAGAACCAAAAAGTCAAGAAGTTGACCCCGGCGCTCTTCCCTGGGATGAACCAGAAGACCCTTACCTCTCCTTTCTTCCCTGGGCTGAGCAAGTTGACTTAGAGGAGAAGCGCTTGGCAGAAATGGAGAATGAAAATCTTCTTAACAGAGAGAAGATTGTCTTATTGATGGAGGAAAATGAGAGACAGAGCGCTCAATTAAAAAAAATGTCCTACCTGCTCCAAGAAAAGGAGAGTATTATTGATGAAAAACAGTGGGATATCAAAGACATGGAGGAAAGGAACCAAGAGCTCCAAGGAAAGCTGGATGAAGCTCAAGAAAAAATTAAAGAAATCCTCCAGGAGAAGACACAACAGGACATGAGAGAAAGACAGATGCATGATGAACTTGAAAAGATGGAGATGAAATACAGAGTGGTAAAAGCAAGGGATGATAAAAATCAGGAAACAAATAAAGAGGTTCTTCAAGAGAAAAGGCAGCAGCAGATCAAACAAAGGCGAATGGGCCGCGAGGTTAAGTACATCAAGAAAGAAAATGACGAGCTGCAAGTAAAGCTTGATGAAGCTCTGCAAATAAATGAAGCGATCCTCGAAGAGAAGAACCAAGAGGACATAAAGAAGCGAGACATGGAGAGGCAACTCCAACACATGGAGGGAAAAGACAGGATGCTGCAGGCAAGGCTTAAAGAAACAGTGCACAAATATGACGAGTTGCTGCAAGAGAAAAAGCAACAGGAGATGAAACAAAAAGAATTAGATTGCAAGATTCAGAACATGGAGAAAAACAATGAATGCTTGCAAGTAAAGCTCGATGAAGCTTTGCTAAATAATACAAAAATCCTTGAAGTGAAACAACAACTGGTCATAAACCAGGGAGAAATGCAATGCCAGCTCCAAGGCATGGAAGGAAAATACAGAGCACTGCAGGCAATGCATTATGAAACACGGAAGAAATATGAAGAGCTGTGTCAAGAAAAAGAACAACAGGACATAAAGCAGAACAAAGAAAAACTTCTTCTTGTCCAAGACTTTGAGAAGACAAAGCAAAAGCTGCAAGAACTTGGCAACAAAATTAAGCACACAACAGCTGAACTGGAAGGAGAAAAGGAGAAAGTGCAAAAACAGGAGGCAACAGCTAAAGAACTCAAAGAAAGGCTCAAAGAAGAACAAGCCAAATCAGAAGAAGTGGAAAAAATATGCAACAAACTTAAGAAGCAAAATACAGAAACAGTGGACGAGTTGAGATCCCTCATACTAGAGAAGAAAGTGCTTGTGGAAAAGCAACTCAAGAAGAAGAAAAAGTGCTTCCGCTTCTTCCTCCGCAGGGCCACTCCTGCCTCATCTTCCTCCACCTCTGTTCCAGCTTAATTTTCCCTTCTCCTCTCCCTCCCCTCTCTCCCCAATAATTTCATAATAAACACAATTGACTGCATTTTAAATGTGTCTGATCAGTGTCTTCATTCAAGAATGAATTGTCTTTGTCACAGAGTCATGTGTATTTTGTCTTTTCCTCGGGCTGGTGATCCTCGCAGTCGTTCAGCCCTGGAGTCCAGATTATTAGTGTTTTAATCACATTTAGTGTTACATTTTAGATCACCACAATAGGATATCCACAATTTAGGATTCAGGCATTTGTTTTAGTTTGATATCGTAATCATTCTATGATTGAGTTGTTAACAGAACCAGCAGTTAGCAGCAATAACTTCAAATCAATGACATTTGCAAGCATTCCTTTATACACAGCATTTCAGTCAGGTTGAGGTCTGGACTTCCATGATGTAGATTTGCTGCTGTGCTTGGGGTCATTATCCTGTTGCATGGCCTAATTTAGAAGAAGCTTTATCTGTCGGACAGACAGCCTCACATTTGACTCTAAAACACTTTGGCATACAGAGGAGTTCGTTGACTGCAAGGTGCTTTATTGCTTGTGTCTGCAGAAGAAGCTCAAATCACCACACTTGAACCAGCATATTTGACAGTGGGTTTGAGATGTTTAAGTGTTTGAGTGTCTGAAATACTGACATGTGAACGCCAGAATATAATGGTGAGATTTTAATGCTGGTTAGATTGCATACACACTGCACATTATAAGGTTTTACAATTTTGCATCTGTGACCATTCAAACACCAGACAGTACTGAATGTTTCTTCTTTCTTTGTGCAACTTTACAATCATAATGTCCGTTTTGGGGTTTTGGGGTTTTTTAGGGAAAGAAGGGAAGTTTTATTTTTAATGATCAGTATCAGTGATTAATCACTACAGTGGGATAAATAAACTTGTCATGTTTTCACAGATTTATTTTGACATTACATCATATTTGTAAGAGGAACATTCATTAGGTTTAAACAAAATCATACAAAAGAATTGTAACGCTTGCATATTGTTAACCTAGAAGCACTTTTAGTCTTTGTTAGGTTTATCTAAAAAGAATTTGGCAAACACCCTTTTTTGAATGTCATGCTCTTGCAGGCTGCAGTAACATTTGAGTTTTGTAAGTGCAAAGGTCCATTCAAACAGGTGGTGACATTACAATCCTTGGTTTATGTACATTTTGGAGCTTGTCAACATTCAGCATTTCCAAAAGCAGAATGAAAGTTTGAAAAAAAAATTCAGTAAGCTTGAAGATATATTTACATGTACATTTATTTTCCTTCCTTGTGGTCATACAAATTCTGCCTCTGATGCTTCTGACTTCAGATGTTAGTAAAAAAATATTGTTAACTGGGCAAAACAGTTTTTCTTTTAAACATATCAGGAGGTTTATTTTCCCTGACATCATCTAAACACAGCTCCTTTGCAATACTGATAAAGTTTCTCTGTACTTTGCCACATTATATTACAGCAGATCTAGAAGTTGTATCTAAATGGTGATTCTCCATTAATGAATTTGTATAAGGTCAAGTCCTGGATATTTTACTAACTGTAACAACAAACCACTGCTTCCTACTCTATGCATTATAATCTACAGCATCTACAAAGACACCTTCCAACAAACGGCTACACTCTATGATCTCAGCTATGATAATTAAAGGTTTGTGCTTTCTAGACATTCCCTGTAATGGAAAGAGCAGAGGGGTGTGGTACTTCATCACGGCCAGAAGGAGGCACTGTGTAACCATCAAACAAAAGACCCCAGTGTTGATAAGGCAAGGTACTGTACGTTACCACAGGGTATGAGGATACAGGTAGGTGGCAAAATCATTCAATCCATCATCAGTCACCGCAAATCAGAATAAATTTGTTACGTTCATTCAGGTCCTGATGTATTTTTATAGCTGCATAAAACTACTAAGAGAAAGATATTAAACAAAAAAAGATAAATCCAGATAGATTCAATTAAATGTCTCTTTTTTTAACCCGTCATGAACTTCAGTGGTATTTTTAAGAGAATAGTAGTAGTTATGAAAGGGTAGTACTTCAGAAAGTCTGAGGATCCATGAGTGCAAGGCCATTCAGAAATAGTCACAATATATCTTGACCCAGCTCTAATTTGTGAGTGAAATCTATGAAGGTGTGGATATTTAACAGTTCATAAGGTCCTTTCTCTTTTTTTTTCCTTCTTGAATTTGTCTTTCAAGTGGAAGACATTTGATTTCAGACGGGACGATAAGGCACAGCCCCTCACAAGCTCAGGTCGATGATGATGTGCTCAAAGATCTGCGTGTTTCCCTTGAAGCTCGAGGAAAAAATAAAGTCCCTGCGGTCGGTAGATACCACGGTGAAAGAGCGTGGGGCTTGGATGTACACCTCCTTAAAGCGGTCAAAGAGTTTGTTGTCCTCATCCCACAGGTAGATCTGTGAGAAGGTGTAGTCGCTTCCCAGAGCCAGATAGTAACGTTCCTTGAAAGAGAACGGCTGGAGAACCATGGAGCCTCGAGAGGGCAAAGCTTGGATCTCAGCAAACTGTTTGGTGCCCCAACGCAGAACTTTGGAATCACCGATATACCGCGTCATAGCCAGGTAGAGCTCCTCCTTGATCCGGAAGTGTTTCACAACCACTACATCCTCCATGTTGGGGATCTCACCCTGCAGGATGAACTTCTGGTTGCTCCGGCTCCACTGGTAGATCACTGGAACCTGTGAGCGGCTCGCTAGAATAAGGTGAGCTTTCCCATCCAAGTCCAGAAACTCTACATCCGTGTCGCGGTACCACTCGTGCAGTGACTGGTACGAATAAAAGCCATTATCATTCCACTTGTAGAGGGTGGAGAGGCCAGCTTTTGAGCTGTCAGCAATCACAAAGAACCAATCAGAGCCAATCTGGAAGGCCTCAATATCATTGGGCTTAGAGATCTTGGACACTTCGATATCCTGGAACTTATTGAACCTGCTTTGGTCGTCATCAAACTTGTAAATGTGGGAACCACCAAACAGCTGAGCCACAATGACAAACACCTCATTTTCGATGATGACAGATTTGCACCCCACAATGGACTGACCTAAAGGGCAGAGAAACACATGAATCGCGTGAGAATGAAACTGGGAGCATTCTGGGAGTGTTTGTTAGCCTAATGTGTGATTTAGACTTCCTAACTTACAGTGTCACTGGAAACTCCCTTTAACCCTTCACCCAACCTTCCACGTAACCTGACATGCACCTCCTGCCCACATAGCAAAATTGGTATGGCCCAGATCTGGCCAACACAATGTGCTTACACATGGCCCACATACCGCAAAGACTGACGGCCCTTTGGTGGCCCAGATCAGGTTTGCCAGAGGAGGCCCAGACATGGGCCAGCACAAGGCCAGTTGCAGACACACTGGTGGTCCTGTGCTAGCCCATCTCTGGCACCAAAGGACCGTCATTCTTTGCGGTGTGTGGGCCATGTGTAAGTTGTGTGCAGCCACGGGCAGTCACAGACACACAGCTGACCCTGTGCTGGCCCAGATGTCAGCCAAATGTGTACCTTAATCAAGCCATGTAATAACAACATGTGCCGAACATAAATAGTGCAAAAGTAACATTACGAACCTCTGTTCAGACAGTGAATGAACTGATTCTTTTACAGCACATTTCCTTTCCCAAAGTCATACCTGAATTTGAAACGTTGGCTACCATAGCAGTATAGTATATCAACATGGCACTTGGGTCTTCCAACTAAAATAGGAAAATAGGAACATAAACAGTGCCATCATTGCCAGACCTGGCCCACATCTGGTTGACATATACCCTGCCATGACACCAGTCAGTCAGAAGTGCCAGCTTGATGCCGGATCAGGGGAAGACCTGTTTTCTATGAGCCTAGGCCACATGATCCAAACCACAATCGAGCAAGATATGGCATGCCATCACATAGACAGTGCCATCTATACCAGGCCTGGCCCATATCTGGATGGCATACGTCTTATCATGCCAGAAGTCAGCCAGCAGTGCCGGCTTGACACCAGATCTGGGCCAGACCTGCTTGCTATGTGGGTTAGAGATGTAACTACACGTTGGGTCGACACAGCCTGCAAGGACTTAAATGGTTAGAAGGTTGCGCTGCAGGATCAAGAGGGGTTTCCAGTTATCTCGTAAGTTAGGACACATTTCCTGCAAAAGTCGAAATCAAAATTTACCTTTGATGTTATCATAAGTCCTGAAGTTCATTTCTATGTGGTCCCACTGGAAAATCATACAGCTCTCTGTGCTGGGAGCAGAAATGGCCACGTAGACATCATTCTTATAGCTGAATGTGTCAACAGACAACGATTCTGAGGCAACAGACTGATGAAGGATGAAATCTGTGGAAAGGAACATCGGGAAATGTATTTTTCACAAACCAGCAAAGCCACGTTAAATGAATAACCTCTACACAACTTAGAATGACTCTGCTGAGTTCTCTGATCCTGATCTCAGCTGGACATGAGAGAAGGGCAGCTGGCTCAGGTGTTTCTCACCTGTGGAGACACACTCATTCTGCAGGCTGGTCATATCATTGAGGCGCTTGCCCTTCATGTCCTCTGGTCCAGCACACACAACATCCGACACTGTGGCATTGGTGTTCTTTAACCACGTCATAAGCCACTTGGCTCTGCAGTCACATTCAAAGGCATTGCCTCGCAGGTCCCTGCAGAAAGGGAATATTGTGTTTCATGGCTGAATTGGGAGAAAGACAGACTGCAAGAATTACTCAGTACGCTATTTGCCTATTTAACTATGTACAAACTCACAGCTCTATAAGGGAGTCAAGGTCAATGAGGAGGTCCCTGGGCAAGGCTTTAATGTTATTGTTTGCCAAAGACCTGGAAACAAATGCAGTTGATTATGAAAAAGAGACATCATTAAATCATGTATAACAGATAACAGTTGTATTTTCAGTCACTGGAACATACAAGTGAGTCAGGTCCCTGAGTCCTCTGAAGGCATATTTGGATGTAGTCTCTAGTTTGTTACTCTCAATGAATCTATGGATCAACAAGAAGAAAAGAAAAGTATATTTTTTGATCAATTTCAACATTTTGCCAGCTAGTAAACCAAATGGTAAATGGACTGGTTCTTGTACAGCACTTTTCTATTTTGCCTGAGCACTCGAAATCCTTGAAACCTGTCTAATTCAGATCAGGACCTCAAAGCACCAGCAGCCCAGATCAGCTGATCACAGCCTGGACACAAAGAAAATTTACTGAAGCTTTGAATAGAAATTGCGATTTTTAACCTCTTGTTGAGCCACTACAACCAATTTTAGAGTTCCCCCACCTGCTGAATCCCACTTTAACCCGTTCCTTACTCATTTTCTGTTTAGAGTCGCTCTCTACAATGTAGAGATATTTTAAATCTTTCGTCTTTTTCTCTGCTCATGTTCTACCAAACTGATTCAAGCTGCGTATATTTATGAGAATTAAAATTTAAAGAAGTAAAGGTAATTTTCTTATGTATTAATGTTACTTTAATGATACATTAATATAGCACAAGGTTCAATTAGCTTTGCACAAAAATAGCTGGTAGAAAAATCCTCCAAAGAGCTACTTTTACTGGAGTGGTTTTGCCACTAATATCTGTACTTCTGATTAAGTACAGAATGTCTTTGCGTTTGCCATCTCACACTCTTCATGTTTAAATCCATCTTTAATGGGACCACAGAGGAAATATTTGCTGGAGCACACCTCGTGTCCCCCAGAATCCTTACTTTGTCCATGTGAATTTTAAACAATCAAATCTTGTGAAAATGGCCACAACTTGTATATTTAACACAGACATAATAGGGGAGACCGGGGATAATTTCTCCAATCAGGGCTAAGTTTCAAATGATGTGACTCATCCTGTGCATGCCCAATTCAGTTCTGCTATCACATGTGAAAAATCAGCACATTTTGTCAAACACAGACAATATAACACGAAAAAAGTAATTTGTATGCCAAAAAGTAAGTTTTTCTACTTTATTTCAATTTCTAATAGCATTATCTGCTTTGCAGTCAAGTGGAGCGTGCGTCTGTCCTCTCAGTAAGTGAGTGAGACAGCGGTGAGGACGGCTGTGCGAGTGCATCGCAAAAACACAGAAATATGCCTGACACCTGTAAACAAAGCAGTACCTGGCTGCAGTTTAAAGACCTTTTTGTCTCTGTCTTGGTCTTGTCTTGTCTTGTCTTGGTCTCGATACCCTCTAATCTTGGTATTGTCTTGATCTTGGTTTAGGCGGTCTTGACTAAAAGTCTACAACTTTATTACTTTCATTTTCTTCCAAAGCAGTTTTTGAAACATCTTTGTGAACTGACTAATGCTTGAACATTGCTGTAGGTCCACAGGAAAACTGTTCCACAGTTTTACCTCATAAATGGTAAAACAAAAGGTTTTAACCCTTGTCCGTGCTTTAAGAGTCTTCATCAATGTTCCCTCTAAGCTGCGCACGTGCGCAATTGCGCACTGCTGGCACGGTCTCTGCGCACAGAAAATCTGCGTTGCGCACAAAAAAAATCTAACCTGAATTGAAATTAAAATTAAAACTTTAACAATTCTGTTTTGCACTGTTAGTCAGTAAGTGACTGGCTGCTCCTGTATGGGATTAGAACGATGCCACCTTATCCTATAGTCCAGCCAATAATGCGATTCACATTCGTATACGCAGCCAATCAACGTTGTTGACACGCTATGACAGCGTCCTATGTGCCGACACCGGTGTTTTAGCTAGCAAAGGGGCGTGGCTGATGTGCAGTGAAGCCACGTTAATGACAACGCGTACAACCATTGGAGATGTGAGCAGGACAGACGGAACAATTGACGGGAAAAGTGTGGACTTTATACCAGTTTTTAAATTGTGTTGATGGGCCACGTAAAACCAGAGTTATGATAAAAATATCTGCAATGTTTGGTTTTCTTCCTGAATACTATCGTTGTTTATATTTACTGTGGGAAGAAACGGTAAAAACGGCGTTTTACAAGGAAAACGCTCGAAAGCCTGTGAGCAAAAACAAAACCAAAAATCCCAACCCTTTCCTATTGGTCGAAAAAAGTACCGTGTCGACCAATCAAAAAATGATATGGCAACGTGGCATCTAGTTGTTAAGAAACGGGGGAAGTTTTAGGAGTGACGGCGGTGTTCTGACATGTGAGAGATTTGAGACGTTTAGCGCAAATCTTGTGTAGTTAGTGTGTAGTTAGTGTGTAGTGTAGTCAATAGTTTTGTTGGTGTGTCAGAGCAATGAGGCAGCTGCTGAATGTTACAGGTGTTACAGCAGTGATACATCTCCTGCTGTCAGGCCTGCAGGTATCAGGCTGTTGTTCTCCTTTATCTCATAGTGGACAGAAATTATTTTTTGGAGTGGCACAAATAATTTGTGTGGCATCAGATTTGATGCAGAACAGCTGATTGTTCTGTAAATAGTTTGAAATGTTTATTTAAAAAACGCCTTGACTGCATTAAAAAAAAATAGCTGCAAAAAACTTTGTTGTTTGCCAAACTGAGTTACTTTTTGAAGTAGTAACTATATAATTAATTGCCCAGCATTGGTCATTATATACTGTATTTTGCAGACAGAGAGTTATAGGACTCTCCCAGACCACAGACTCAGACTTTATGAAGAAAAAAAAGAAAAGTTGTGTTTTCAAAATTGGAGTGAAAGTTATTTTTACTTCCAATAGTGTTAACATACTACACAGGTCATGAACAGGATTTTTTAAATTTTCATTGTAAGTGGGCTAAAGCAGTTAATTAAAAGTAGTCTAACATAAATGTAAATGCTGTAATTTGATTATTGTAATAAACCATGTAACTTGGATGGATTAGATGCTGGCGTGACCACAGTGCACACGTCTGATGTCGCTCACAGTGGTCCAAGGGATCGCTCAGGGAGTTTGTGTGTTCGCTCAGACACATGAAAAATTAGAGGGAACATTGGTCTTCATATTTAATTTTCCCCTCAATTCATCCTCTGTACATTTCCTGGTACTGTGTCTGGCTTTGTACATAATTTTTGCAGTTTTATATTTTATAAAATCCATAAACTTCAGAATTGTTAATTTCAAGAACAATTCAAGAAAAGTTAGGAAGCAAAGTAAGACAGTCATCGTCTCCATTGTAAGTGGGCGGGGGAGGATGCTACAGTTTGTACAAGAAGCATCAGCTCTGATTTATTTTAACTTTAGGGCTTGACGAAGAAGCGCAAGAGAAAATCTTCACATGATACAGTTACATACAAATGACATACACATGTATAATGTTTAAAAATATAATCGAACATTAATGAATTATTGGTCAATATCTGAAAAGCAAAAGACATTCTCTGTTTACCACAACATGTACCAAATTAATTTAATAAAGTTACATATGTATAACTTAATGGGGATATAAGTCAAACTTACTTCTACAGTCAGACTGAGTTGCAGTTCTCTTAGTGTGCACTGATATGACTCATACGCATTTGTTGTTTCCTACATGACCAAATTTGACTGATAACATGCAATAGAGATGAAACTGACTGACCCGCCTTCCTTCTGGCTGCTCTTGCTTTTTCTGATTTCCTAAGTTGTTCTAAGAAACTTGTCAGAATTTTTTTAAATTTACAAAAACAGGATGCGTCCATTTAAACTCTGATATGCTTATAATGAGTTACATAGTGACTGTAGTTTTACATTTGCAAATAAATGTTTCATAGAAGTACCTTCAACAACAGTTAATTCAGCAGTGACTTTGTTCTTACTTTCATCAGTGAATTTGTGACATAAACCAGGGACAGCAGAAAGATGAGGATTAAAACGTTGGTGTTTCTGACACCAGCCAGTCCTCTGCTCCTGAACGCTGCTGCTGCCATCACTGTGGAAATAAAAACAGCCTTTGAGCTTAAGAGAAAATGAAAGAAAAGAAAAGAAATGAATAAATAAAGAATCAAATCTATGTTTCCTCTTGTTATGTTAATAATATATTTTTAAAAAACATTTTAGGTATAAACCATCCTATGGTGCAGTTTTGCTGATCTTACCTGCCTGGTGAAGGGACAAACAGCTGTTTCACAGACTGAAAACACAAGGGAATCACATGCTACAAATACTTAATGTTCTCCTGATGTGACTTCCCACTGATCTGTGAGCTGCTCTTTCACTTTTATCTCACAGTAGTGATATGATCTATGTGGCGGGGGTGTGGTCTCCGGCCTGCTGCAGCAGAGGGGTGTTACAGTGAGCTCTCAGGGCGGTGCCGAGGTGTGGCTGAGAGGGCGGGTGTGACTGCTCAAGGTGATCATCTTCTTCTCTCTATTTTTAAATAGTGATGACGGGGACGGAGACTGGGAGGAAGAAGCAGCTGTTCCTGTGTGACTGATGCTGGAACATCAGAACGAAAATAAAACTAACCTATAGTGAATGAAATCCAGTGTGCGTGTCGGGTCCTTACCACAATCTACTTTACAGGAACAGAGGCCCACTTTAAACTGTCCAAGATCATCCCACATATTTAAGTTTTATCAAGAGCCATCGCAGAGTAGTGTAGAAAGGCCCCAAAGTTTATAGGACAAGTCTATTCTGTTCTTATACAGGTGTTTATAAGTTTCAGAACAAACCTCAAGCTTCTTCTTCTACACTCTGAGACAGTTTGGCTTTAATTGGTGTTGTGGCCGACACACCGGGGTGACCGTAGTGCTGAAGACTGAATCACATCAACAACCGTGTAATTAAAAATATTTCTCAGTCACCTTACAATCATGGGATCTCAGGCAATGGGCACTACCATTATATAAGTACCACTTCTATTCTCCAGAAAATATTCATGACATTCATGAAGGTAAAAAAAAAGAGAGATCCATTCATCTATTTGGATTTATCTTTTTAAGTTAAATATTTCTGTTCTAATAGTTTTGTGGATACAAAATAATACGACAGGACTTGAAGGAAAGTAACACATTTACTCTCATTTGGGGCGACTGAGGATGGATCAGATGAGTTTGCCACCTACCTTGTGTCCTCATACCTGGTGGTAATGGACAGCATGTTGCCTTATCAGCACTGGGGTCTTTTGTTTGATGGTTCCACAGTGCCTCCCTCTGGCCGTGATGAAGTACTACACCCCTCTGCTCTTTCTATTACAGGGAATGTCTAGAAAGCACAAACCTTTAATAATCACAGCTGAGATCATAAACTGTAGTTATCCTTCCTTCCTTTCCTTCTTCCTTCTCTTAAGCACTTAAGGGTTGCTGGAGATGGCTTGAGGACTATCCCAGCTTTCACAAGGTAAAACTCAGGGTACACACTTGACAGTTCACCACTCATGATCACATTCCCAATAGATGATTGTAATTGCCAAAAGAATCACCAATTAAATGGCCTTTATTTGTATAGCGCTTTACTAGTCCCTAAGGACCCTAAAGCACTTTACACATCCAGTCATCCACCCATTGACACACCGATGGTAGCAAGCTACATTGTAGCCACAGCCACAGGGCGCGGCTCAAACCGGCAACCTTCCCATTACAAGGCAAACTCCCAAGTCTTGAGCCACGATCGCCTTAACCTAAAGAGCGAGTTGCTGGAGTGTGAGAGGGAGCCGGAGCACCCTCAGACAACACAACATGCAAACAGCAGCCAGCAGATTCACATGCACGACCTTCTTGCTGTGAGGCAACAGTACCAACCACTGCACCACCGTGCTGACCTTAGAGTGCAGTTGTATGGTGGAAAATGTTACTGTGGATGCTTTAGATTATATTACATACAGAAAGAAGTACTGGTTTATTATTTTAGTGGGCAAAAGAGTCAAGATTGGATCTAAAGGATGTAAATGGACAAGCACAGTGCATTTCTACTCAGTCTGAACACTCGACACAGCCTCATTCACCCAACTGCACACACATGATTAGGGGAAACTCAACATTGAGTATCTTCATTTTTTCATCAAAAGACTTTCTCTGTATCTCTGCTCTGTTTGTTTTTGACTTGAAACACTAAATAAAAGTTTTACTACACATCTGTCTCTATTGTTTAATCAGCAGCTGTAATACTAAACTGTCCAAAATTAAAATTCTACATTTAGTAGATTTAGAGATATTTATTTCACCACTTTTAGTTAATGATACTTTATAAACCTATTCTGCTGTTTAACAAAGACAGTATCATCATGTTTAAAGCACTTTTCAATCTGACAGCAGCACTCAGTTCTCCTGCACATGTGTGATCTTGGAGTGAACTGAAGGTTCAGATGCATCTCTCAGGTCCTGTGTGGAGACTTTGCTGGACTTTGTCTGTCTGTTAAAGATGTGATTTTCAGATGCTATTCAGCTGGTGTAGATAGTGGGGGTTTAGGTCTAAAACATCGTCTTTTGTCCTCCATTCATCCAGTTTCATGAGATAAAGTTTTGGTACAAGGACTGGACTGAAAAAGACTGAAAAGAGAAACTTTGAAAGAGTTTTAGAAAGCCTGGAGGAAAAGCAGTGCTTGTTTAATCAAATGTAATAATACACATTGTTTAAATGTCCCAAAGTAAAGAGATCTCTCTGTGAACCTTTAATTCGTCACCCTCTTGTGGCAGCAGCTGGCTACTGTTACTTGCACATGTGCCTGTGGTTTTTTATTACGTTATAATTTAATACAAAACCCTTTAATTAAATTTGTGAGTTGAAGTAATATATGAAATATTAGTGTTAAGTAAGTCCCAGAGTTCAGTTTATTGGACATTAGCTACATTTAATAAGAAGATGAGATCCAAATATATGCTTATGTCAACACATGTTCATTTTGATGAAGTTTACTGAACAAATTTGAATCATCACAACAACCAAAATGTTAGCAACACATCATAAAGTTTATTATTCTAACTATGGTAACCATGTTGTCCAGAATCGTGACATCGCACCCATTTAGAATCTTACCACCACTTTGAGCCTTTGATCCTTAAACCCATAAATAGGGGTGAGAAGCAACAACTTTTAGTCTGTTATTTGCAGCATCTATGTTCGCAGCCTTCGACTGTTCGTGACACAGATTTAGAGTCTTACCACCAACGTGATCATTTGATCCTAAAACCGACAATAACAGTGAGAAATAACGACTTTTAGTCCGTTACTGGCAGCATTTCTGTTGCAGCCCTCAACTGTTCACCATTTAGAAACATTTGGATCCTGACTACAGACTCCAACATGTCTCAAGGTGAAGAACCAAAAAGTCAAGAAGTTGACCCCGGCGCTCTTCCCTGGGATGAACCAGAAGACCCTTACCTCTCCTCTCTTCCCTGGGCTGAGCAAGTTGACTTAGAGGAGAAGCGCTTGGCAGAAATGGAGAATGAAAATCTTCTTAACAGAGAGAAGATTGTCTTATTGATGGAGGAAAATGAGAGACAGAGCGCTCAATTAAAAAAAATGTCCTACCTGCTCCAAGAAAAGGAGAGTATTATTGATGAAAAACAGTGGGATATCAAAGACATGGAGGAAAGGAACCAAGAGCTCCAAGGAAAGCTGGATGAAGCTCAAGAAAAAATTAAAGAAATCCTCCAGGAGAAGACACAACAGGACATGAGAGAAAGACAGATGCATGATGAACTTGAAAAGATGGAGATCAAATACAGAGTGGTAAAAGCAAGGGATGATAAAAATCAGGAAACAAATAAAGAGGTTCTTCAAGAGAAAAGGCAGCAGCAGATCAAACAAAGGCGAATGGGCCGCGAGGTTAAGTACATCAAGAAAGAAAATGACGAGCTGCAAGTAAAGCTTGATGAAGCTCTGCAAATAAATGAAGCGATCCTCGAAGAGAAGAACCAAGAGGACATAAAGAAGCGAGACATGGAGAGGCAACTCCAACACATGGAGGGAAAAGACAGGATGCTGCAGGCAAGGCTTAAAGAAACAGTGCACAAATATGACGAGTTGCTGCAAGAGAAAAAGCAACAGGAGATGAAACAAAAAGAATTAGATTGCAAGATTCAGAACATGGAGAAAAACAATGAATGCTTGCAGTAAAGCTCGATGAGCTTTGCTAAATAATACAAAATCCTTGAAGTGAAACAACAACTGGTCATAAACCAGGGAGAAATGCAATGCCAGCTCCAAGGCATGGAAGGAAAATACAAGCACTGCAGGCAATGCATTATGAAACACGGAACAAATATGAAGAGCTGTGTCAAGAAAAAGAACAACAGGACATAAAGCAGAACAAAGAAAAACTTCTTCTTGTCCAAGACTTTGAGAAGACAAAGCAAAAGCTGCAAGAACTTGGCAACAAAATTAAGCACACAACAGCTGAACTGGAAGGAGAAAAGGAGAAAGTGCAAAACAGGAGGCAACAGCTAAAGAACTCAAAGAAAGGCTCAAAGAAGAACAAGCCAAATCAGAAGAAGTGGAAAAAATATGCAACAAACTTAAGAAGCAAAATACAGAAACAGTGGACGAGTTGAGATCCCTCATACTAGAGAAGAAAGTGCTTGTGGAAAAGCAACTCAAGAAGAAGAAAAAGTGCTTCCGCTTCTTCCTCCGCAGGGCCACTCCTGCCTCATCTTCCTCCACCTCTGTTCCACTTAATTTTCCCTTCTCCTCTCCCTCCCCTCTCTCCCCAATAATTTCATAATAAACAAAATTGGCTCCTAACACCTGTCCCATCTCCCTCCCCCCTCTCTCTCTTTTCACCCTCACCCCCAACCAGTCCCGACAGTTGACTGCCCCCTCTAGAGCCTGGTTCTGTCATAGGTTTCTTCCTTTAAAGGGAGTTTTTCCTATCCACCGTCGCCTAGTGCTTGCTCAGAGGGCATTGTTGGGGTTTTCTCTCCTCTATCTCTTTCCTCCTTTCTATCCCTTTCCTTGACAACCCCCCCCCTCCCCCCTTCTATTCCCCAATAATTTCATAATAAATACAATTGGCTGCATTTTAAATATGTCTGATCAATGTCTTCATTCAAGAATGAATTGTCTTTGTCACAGAGTCATGTGTATTTTGTCTTTTCCTCGGGCTGGTGATCCTCGCGGTCGTTCAGCCCAGGAGTCCAGATTATTAGTGTTTTAATCACATTTAGTGTTACATTTTAGATCACCACAATAGGATATCCACAATTTAGGATTCAGGCATTTGTTTTAGTTTGATATCGTAATCATTCTATGATTGAGTCGTTAACAGAACCAGCAGTTAGCAGCAATAACTTCAAATCAATGACATTTGCAAGCATTCCTTTATACACAGCATTTCAGTCAGGTTGAGGTCTGGACTTCCATGATGTAGATTTGCTGCTGTGCTTGGGGTCATTATCCTGTTGCATGGCCTAATTTAGGAGAAGCTTTATCTGTCGGACAGACAGCCTCACATTTGACTCTAAAACACTTTGGCATACAGAGGAGTTCGTTGACTGCAAGGTGCTTTATTGCTTGTGTCTGCAGAAGAAGCTCAAATCACCACACTTGAACCAGCATATTTGACAGTGGGTTTGAGGTGTTTAAGTGTTTGAGTGTCTGAAATACTGACATGTGAACGCCAGAATATAATGGTGAGATTTTAATGCTGGTTAGATTGCATACACACTGCACATTATAAGGTTTTACAATTTTGCATCTGTGACCATTCAAACACCAGACAGTACTGAATGTTTCTTCTTTCTTTGTGCAACTTTACAATCATAATGTCCGTTTTGGGGTTTTGGGGTTTTTTAGGGAAAGAAGGGAAGTTTTATTTTTAATGATCAGTATCAGTGATTAATCACTACAGTGGATAAATAAACTTGTCATGTTTTCACAGATTTATTTTGACATTACATCATATTTGTAAGAGGAACATTCATTAGGTTTAAACAAAATCATACAAAAGAATTGTAATGCTTGCATATTGTTAACCTAGAAGCACTTTTAGTCTTTGTTAGGTTTATCTAAAAAGAATTTGGCAAACACCCTTTTTTGAATGTCATGCTCTTGCAGGCTGCAGTAACATTTGAGTTTTGTAAGTGCAAAGGTCCATTCAAACAGGTGGTGACATTACAATCCTTGGTTTATGTACATTTTGGAGCTTGTCAACATTCAGCATTTCCAAAAGCAGAATGAAAGTTTGAAAAAAAAATTCAGTAAGCTTGAAGATATATTTACATGTACATTTATTTTCCTTCCTTGTGGTCATACAAATTCTGCCTCTGATGCTTCTGACTTCAGATGTTAGTAAAAAAATATTGTTAACTGGGCAAAACAGTTTTTCTTTTAAACATATCAGGAGGTTTATTTTCCCTGACATCATCTAAACACAGCTCCTTTGCAATACTGATAAAGTTTCTCTGTACTTTGCCACATTATATTACAGCAGATCTAGAAGTTGTATCTAAATGGTGATTCTCCATTAATGAATTTGTATAAGGTCAAGTCCTGGATATTTTACTAACTGTAACAACAAACCACTGCTTCCTACTCTATGCATTATAATCTACAGCATCTACAAAGACACCTTCCAACAAACGGCTACACTCTATGATCTCAGCAATGATAATTAAAGGTTTGTGCTTTCTAGACATTCCCTGTAATGGAAAGAGCAGAGGGGTGTGGTACTTCATCACGGCCAGAAGGAGGCACTGTGTAACCATCAAACAAAAGACCCCAGTGTTGATAAGGCAAGGTACTGTACGTTACCACAGGGTATGAGGATACAGGTAGGTGGCAAAATCATTCAATCCATCATCAGTCACCGCAAATCAGAATAAATTTGTTACGTTCATTCAGGTCCTGATGTATTTTTATAGCTGCATAAAACTACTAAGAGAAAGATATTAAACAAAAAAGATAAATCCAGATAGATTCAATTAAATGTCTCTTTTTTTAACCCGTCATGAACTTCAGTGGTATTTTTAAGAGAATAGTAGTAGTTATGAAAGGGTAGTACTTCAGAAAGTCTGAGGATCCATGAGTGCAAGGCCATTCAGAAATAGTCACAATATATCTTGACCCAGCTCTAATTTGTGAGTGAAATCTATGAAGGTGTGGATATTTAACAGTTCATAAGGTCCTTTCTCTTTTTTTTCCTTCTTGAATTTGTCTTTCAAGTGGAAGACATTTGATTTCAGACGGGACGATAAGGCACAGCCCCTCACAAGCTCAGGTCGATGATGATGTGCTCAAAGATCTGCGTGTTTCCCTTGAAGCTCGAGGAAAAAATAAAGTCCCTGCGGTCGGTAGATACCACGGTGAAAGAGCGTGGGGCTTGGATGTACACCTCCTTAAAGCGGTCAAAGATTTTGTTGTCCTCATCCCACAGGTAGATCTGTGAGAAGGTGTAGTCGCTTCCCAGAGCCAGATAGTAACGTTCCTTGAAAGAGAACGGCTGGAGAATCATGGAGCCTCGAGAGGGCAAAGCTTGGATCTCAGCAAACTGTTTGGTGCCCCAACGCAGAACTTTGGAATCACCGATATACCGCGTCATAGCCAGGTAGAGCTCCTCCTTGATCCGGAAGTGTTTCACAACCACTACATCCTCCATGTTGGGGATCTCACCCTGCAGGATAACTTCTGGTTGCTCCGGCTCCACTGGTAGATCACTGGAACCTGTGAGCGGCTCGCTAGAATAAGGTGAGCTTTCCCATCCAAGTCCAGAAACTCTACATCCGTGTCGCGGTACCACTCGTGCAGTGACTGGTACGAATAAAAGCCATTATCATTCCACTTGTAGAGGGTGGAGAGGCCAGCTTTTGAGCTGTCAGCAATCACAAAGAACCAATCAGAGCCAATCTGGAAGGCCTCAATATCATTGGGCTTAGAGATCTTGGACACTTCGATATCCTGGAACTTATTGAACCTGCTTTGGTCGTCATCAAACTTGTAAATGTGGGAACCACCAAGCAGCTGAGCCACAATGACAAACACCTCATTTTCGATGATGACAGATTTGCACCCCACAATGGACTGACCTAAAGGGCAGAGAAACACATGAATCGCGTGAGAATGAAACTGGGAGCATTCTGGGAGTGTTTGTTAGCCTAATGTGTGATTTAGACTTCCTAACTTACAGTGTCACTGGAAACTCCCTTTAACCCTTCACCCAACCTTCCACGTAACCTGACATGCACCTCCTGCCCACATAGCAAAATTGGTATGGCCCAGATCTGGCCAACACAATGTGCTTACACATGGCCCACATACCGCAAAGACTGACGGCCCTTTGGTGGCCCAGATCAGGTTTGCCAGAGGAGGCCCAGACATGGGCCAGCACAAGGCCAGTTGCAGACACACTGGTGGTCCTGTGCTAGCCCATCTCTGGCACCAAAGGACCGTCATTCTTTGCGGTATGTGGGCCATGTGTAAGTTGTGTGCAGCCACGGGCCAGTCGCAGACACACAGCTGACCCTGTGCTGGCCCAGATGTCAGCCAAATGTGTACCTTAATCAAGCCATGTAATAACAACATGTGCCGAAACATAAATAGTGCAAAAGTAACATTACGAACCTCTGTTCAGACAGTGAATGAACTGATTCTTTTACAGCACATTTCCTTTCCCAAAGTCATACCTGAATTTGAAACGTTGGCTACCATAGCAGTATAGTATATCAACATGGCACTTGGGTCTTCCAACTAAAATAGAAAATAGGAACATAAACAGTGCCATCATTGCCAGACCTGGCCCACATCTGGTTGACATATACCCTGCCATGACACCAGTCAGTCAGAAGTGCCAGCTTGATGCCGGATCAGGGGAAGACCTGTTTTCTATGAGCCTGGGCCACATGACCCAAACCACAATCGAGCAAGATATGGCATGCCATCACATAGACAGTGCCATCTATACCAGGCCTGGCCCATATCTGGATGGCATACGTCTTATCATGCCAGAAGTCAGCCAGCAGTGCCGGCTTGATACCAGATCTGGGCCAGACCTGCTTGCTATGTGGGTTAGAGATGTAACTACACGTTGGGTCGACACAGCCTGCAAGGACTTAAATGGTTAGAAGGTTGCGCTGCAGGATCAAGAGGGGTTTCCAGTTATCTCGTAAGTTAGGACACATTTCCTGCAAAAGTCGAAATCAAAATTTACCTGTGATGTTATCATAAGTCCTGAAGTTCATTTCTATGTGGTCCCACTGGAAAATCATACAGCTCTCTGTGCTGGGAGCAGAAATGGCCACGTAGACATCATTCTTATAGCTGAATGTGTCAACAGACAACGATTCTGAGGCAACAGACTGATGAAGGATGAAATCTGTGGAAAGGAACATCGGGAAATGTATTTTTCACAAACCAGCAAAGCCACGTTAAATGAATAACCTCTACACAACTTAGAAAGACTGTGCTGAGTTCTCTGATCCTGATCTCAGCTGGACATGAGAGAAGGGCAGCTGGCTCAGGTGTTTCTCACCTGTGGAGACACACTCATTCTGCAGGCTGGTCATATCATTGAGGCGCTTGCCCTTCATGTCCTCTGGTCCAGCACACACAACATCCGACACTGTGGCATTGGTGTTCTTTAACCACGTCATAAGCCACTTGGCTCTGCAGTCACATTCAAAGGCATTGCCTCGCAGGTCCCTGCAGAAAGGGAATATTGTGTTTCATGGCTGAATTGGGAGAAAGACAGACTGCAAGAATTACTCAGTACGCTATTTGCCTATTTAACTATGTACAAACTTACAGCTCTATAAGGGAGTCAAGGTCAATGAGGAGGTCCCTGGGCAAGGCTTTAATGTTATTGTTTGCCAAAGACCTGGAAACAAATGCAGTTGATTATGAAAAAGAGACATCATTAAATCATGTATAACAGATAACAGTTGTATTTTCAGTCACTGGAACATACAAGTGAGTCAGGTCCCTGAGTCCTCTGAAGGCATATTTGGATGTAGTCTCTAGTTTGTTACTCTCAATGAATCTATGGATCAACAAGAAGAAAAAGAAAAGTATATTTTTTGATCAATTTCAACATTTTGCCAGCTAGTAAACCAAATGGTAAATGGACTGGTTCTTGTACAGCACTTTTCTATTTTGCCTGAGCACTCGAAATCCTTGAAACCTGTCTAATTCAGATCAGGACCTCAAAGCACCAGCAGCCCAGATCAGCTGATCACAGCCTGGACACAAAGAAAATTTACTGAAGCTTTGAATAGAAATTGCGATTTTTAACCTCTTGTTGAGCCACTACAACCAATTTTAGAGTTCCCCCACCTGCTGAATCCCACTTTAACCCGTTCCTTACTCATTTTCTGTTTAGAGTCGCTCTCTACAATGTAGAGATATTTTAAAATCTTTCATCTTTTTCTCTGCTCATGTTCTACCAAACTGATTCAAGCTGCGTATATTTATGAGAATTAAAATTTAAAGAAGTAAAGGTAATTTTCTTATGTATTAATGTTACTTTAATGATACATTAATATAGCACAAGGTTCAATTAGCTTTGCACAAAATAGCTGGTAGAAAAATCCCTTTAATGGGACCACAGAGGAAATATTTGCTGGAGCACACCTCGTGTCCCCAGAATCCTTACTTTGTCCATGTGAATTTTAAACAATCAAATCTTGTGAAAATGGCCACAACTTGTATATTTAACACAGACATAATAGGGGAGACCGGGGATAATTTCTCCAATCAGGGCTAAGTTTCAAATGATGTGACTCATCCTGTGCATGCCCAATTCAGTTCTGCTATCACATGTGAAAAATCAGCACATTTTGTCAAACACAGACAATATAACACGAAAAAAAGTAATTTGTATGCCAAAAAGTAAGTTTTTCTACTTTATTTCAATTTCTAATAGCATTATCTGCTTTGCAGTCAAGTGGAGCGTGCGTCTGTCCTCTCAGTAAGTGAGTGAGACAGCGGTGAGGACGGCTGTGCGAGTGCATCGCAAAAACACAGAAATATGCCTGACACCTGTAAACAAAGCAGTACCTGGCTGCAGTTTAAAGACCTTTTTGTCTCTGTCTTGGTCTTGGTCTTGTCTTGTCTTGTCTTGGTCTCGATACCCTCTAATCTTGGTATTGTCTTGATCTTGGTTTAGGCGGTCTTGACTAAAAGTCTACAACTTTATTACTTTCATTTTCTTCCAAAGCAGTTTTTGAAACATCTTTGTGAACTGACTAATGCTTGAACATTGCTGTAGGTCCACAGGAAAACTGTTCCACAGTTTTACCTCATAAATGGTAAAACAAAAGGTTTTAACCCTTGTCCGTGCTTTAAGAGTCTTCATCAATGTTCCCTCTAAGCTGCGCACGTGCGCAATTGCGCACTGCTGGCACGGTCTCTGCGCACAGAAAATCTGCGTTGCGCACAAAAAAAATCTAACCTGAATTGAAATTAAAATTAAAACTTTAACAATTCTGTTTTGCAGTGTTAGTCAGTAAGTGACTGGCTGCTCCTGTATGGGATTAGAACGATGCCACCTTATCCTATAGTCCAGCCAATAATGCGATTCACATTCGTATACGCAGCCAATCAACGTTGTTGACACGCTATGACAGCGTCCTATGTGCCGACACCGGTGTTTTAGCTAGCAAAGGGGCGTGGCTGATGTGCAGTGAAGCCACGTTAATGACAACGCGTACAACCATTGGAGATGTGAGCAGGACAGACGGAACAATTGACGGGAAAAGTGTGGACTTTATACCAGTTTTTAAATTGTGTTGATGGGCCACGTAAAACCAGAGTTATGATAAAAATATCTGCAATGTTTGGTTTTCTTCCTGAATACTATCGTTGTTTATATTTACTGTGGGAAGAAACGGTAAAAACGGCGTTTTACAAGGAAAACGCTCGAAAGCCTGTGAGCAAAACAAACCAAAAATCCCAACCCTTTCCTATTGGTCGAAAAAGTACCGTGTCGACCAATCAAAAATGATATGGCAACGTGGCATCTAGTTGTTAAGAAACGGGGGAAGTTTTAGGAGTGACGGCGGTGTTCTGAATGTGAGAGATTTGAGACGTTTAGCGCAAATCTTGTGTAGTTAGTGTGTAGTGTAGTCAATAGTTTTGTTGGTGTGTCAGAACAATGAGGCAGCTGCTGAATGTTACAGGTGTTACAGCAGTGATACATCTCCTGCTGTCAGGCCTGCAGGTATCAGGCTGTTGTTCTCCTTTATCTCATAGTGGACAGAAATTATTTTTTGGAGTGGCACAAATAATTTGTGTGGCATCAGATTTGATGCAGAACAGCTGATTGTTCTGTAAATAGTTTGAAATGTTTATTTAAAAAACGCCTTGACTGCATTAAAAAAAAATAGCTGCAAAAAACTTTGTTGTTTGCCAAACTGAGTTACTTTTTGAAGTAGTAACTATATAATTAATTGCCCAGCATTGGTCATTATATACTGTATTTTGCAGACAGAGAGTTATAGGACTCTCCCAGACCACAGACTCAGACTTTATGAAGAAAAAAAAGAAAAAGTTGTGTTTTCAAAATTGGAGTGAAAGTTATTTTTACTTCCAATAGTGTTAACATACTACACAGGTCATGAACAGGATTTTTTAAATTTTCATTGTAAGTGGGCTAAAGCAGTTAATTAAAAGTAGTCTAACATAAATGTAAATGCTGTAATTTGATTATTGTAATAAACCATGTAACTTGGATGGATTAGATGCTGGCGTGACCACAGTGCACACGTCTGATGTCGCTCACAGTGGTCCAAGGGATCGCTCAGGGAGTTTGTGTGTTCGCTCAGACACATGAAAAATTAGAGGGAACATTGGTCTTCATATTTAATTTTCCCCTCAATTCATCCTCTGTACATTTCCTGGTACTGTGTCTGGCTTTGTACATAATTTTTGCAGTTTTATATTTTATAAAATCCATAAACTTCAGAATTGTTAATTTCAAGAACAATTCAAGAAAAGTTAGGAAGCAAAGAAGACAGTCATCGTCTCCATTGTAAGTGGGCGGGGGAGGATGCTACAGTTTGTACAAGAAGCATCAGCTCTGATTTATTTTAACTTTAGGGCTTGACGAAGAAGCGCAAGAGAAAATCTTCACATGATACAGTTACATACAAATGACATACACATGTATAATGTTTAAAAATATAATCGAACATTAATGAATTATTGGTCAATATCTGAAAAGCAAAAGACATTCTCTGTTTACCACAACATGTACCAAATTAATTTAATAAAGTTACATATGAATAACTTAATGGGGATATAAGTCAAACTTACTTCTACAGTCAGACTGAGTTGCAGTTCTCTTAGTGTGCACTGATATGACTCATACGCATTTGTTGTTTCCTACATGACCAAATTTGACTGATAACATGCAATAGAGATGAAACTGACTGACCCGCCTTCCTTCTGGCTGCTCTTGCTTTTTCTGATTTCCTAAGTTGTTCTAAGAAACTTGTCAGAATGTTTTTAAACTTACAAAAACAGGATGCGTCCGTTTAAACTCTGATATGCTTATAATGAGTTACATAGTAACTGTAGTTTTACATTTGCAAATAAATGTTTCATAGAAGTACCTTCAACAACAGTTAATTCAGCAGTGACTTTGTTCTTACTTTCATCAGTGAATTTGTGACATAAACCAGGGACAGCAGAAAGATGAGGATTAAAACGTTGGTGTTTCTGACACCAGCCAGTCCTCTGCTCCTGAACGCTGCTGCTGCCATCACTGTGGAAATAAAAACAGCCTTTGAGCTTAAGAGAAAATGAAAGAAAATAAAAGAAATGAATAAATAAAGAATCTATTTTTAAATAGTGATGACGGGGACGGAGACTGGGAGGAAGAAGCAGCTGTTCCTGTGTGACTGATGCTGGAACATCAGAACGAAAATAAAACTAACCTATAGTGAATGAAATCCAGTGTGCGTGTCGGGTCCTTACCACAATCTACTTTACAGGAACAGAGGCCCACTTTAAACTGTCCAAGATCATCCCACATATTTAAGTTTTATCAAGAGCCATCGCAGCAGGTGGCAGAAAAAGCAGGTGAATGCCTTTAAGGACTGCAACATTAACGACGTTTAAAGACAAAGAACTCTGTTTTAGGACACTGGAATAGAATATAGAAATGAAGCAGAAGCCAATCCAATGTTAGAGCCAGCAGCAAGTTTGTTAAACATGACACCAGTCCATAGTGCAGTTTTGTAATAATTCAAATTTTAGATTTTTCATTTAATATTCAGTTCAACTTTCTCAGATAATCAGTAGCATATCTTAACATAAAAATGGACATTACAGAGGACTGAGCAATATACGCATATAACTAATGTACTAATGGTAGCTAACTATGGAGATACAAGTGTTTATAATTTGATGCAAACACTGAAAACTAAAAGTATAAGAGGCCCTGGTCAGACCCTCTGAGACCTTAATTTACAGTCTTTTTTTTTTGCATCAATTTTTTTTCTATTTCTTAAACATCCATCCATCCATTCGCTTCCGCTTATCCTTTTCAGGGTCGCGGGGGGCGCTGGAGCCTATCCCAGCTGTCATAGGGCGAGAGGCGGGGTACACCCTGGACAGGTCGCCAGTCTGTCGCAGGGCCAACACACAGGGACAGACAACCATTCACACTCACATTCACACCTAGTGGCAATTTGGATTATCCAATTAACCTATCCCCACAAGCTTTCTTAAACATGTGATCATTAAATAATGATTGTATGTTTGTGACGTACTCTACAATCCTTAAAATGCAAAGTTTTTTTTAATTTAATGTATCTACTGTAACTCTACAGTTTCGAGAACCTAACTGTTTGTAATAGTTTACAATTTACTTTGCTATTAGTACAAAAATGTAGAACATTGTGTTCCAACAGTGTCTCATTTGTTTATTAATACTTATCATCATTCATGTTTGCACATGGCCAATTCAGTAATGAGCCACAGCTGTCCTCTTTCTTTGTGAGTTTCACAATTTGTAAAACTAGGCAATTATAATAATTTGAATGTCTTTTGCTAATGCTACTTAACAAACAACACAGACATGTGCTTTAAGTTTACATAAAAATCACAGATTCAGACAAGAATAACCCTCTGCTTTTAGTCCAGCAGCACTGAAGGGAACTTAACTAAATAGCTCATTATCCTCATCACCTGGCATTGAGGTAAAACCAGAAAAAATAACCTGGCCCTTTTATTTAAAAAAATAATATCCAGCAGTTCAGGAGGCCGACCGCATGGCCAGCAATGCTCCACTGGGGAACGACGGAGGTGATGGGAGACCTTGGGCGGCTTGGCAGGTGCCTGCTTAGCGCAGACTTCTGGCTCAGGTGGAGCAGGACTAGCAGTCTGCTCTGGATGCTGGTACTGGCGCTCATGTTGACGGCTGGCCATTCTCTCCCTCGCAGCAGGTATGGGTGCTGGGACTGACCAAATGCGAGGACTGCAGGCTGGCTTGGAATATGAACAGTTTTATTATAGGAGCTAAGAGACCTGAACACAAATGGCTAAATTAAACAGGCGCACACACGACGAGTTGACAGCAACGTGACCAGGAGCAGAGATAGAAAGGATAATGAGTGTAGAAAGGCCCCAAAGTTTATAGGACAAGTCTATTCTGTTCTTATACAGGTGTTTATAAGTTTCAGAACAAACCTCAAGCTTCTTCTTCTACACTCTGAGACAGTTTGGCTTTAATTGGTGTTGTGGCCGACACACCGGGGTGACCGTAGTGCTGAAGACTGAATCACATCAACAACCGTGTAATTAAAAATATTTCTCAGTCACCTTACAATCATGGGATCTCAGGCAATGGGCACTACCATTATATAAGTACCATTCTATTCTCCAGAAAATATTCATGACATTCATGAAGGTAAAAAAAAAAAAAGATCCATTCATCTATTTGGATTTATCTTTTTAAGTTAAATATTTCTGTTCTAATAGTTTTGTAGATACAAAATAATACGACAGGACTTGAAGGAAAGTAACACATTTACTCTCATTTGGGGCGACTGAGGATGGATCAGATGAGTTTGCCACCTACCTTGTGTCCTCATACCTGGTGGTAATGGACAGCATGTTGCCTTATCAGCACTGGGGTCTTTTGTTTGATGGTTCCACAGTGCCTCCCTCTGGCCGTGATGAAGTACTACACCCCTCTGCTCTTTCTATTACAGGGAATGTCTAGAAAGCACAAACCTTTAATAATCACAGCTGAGATCATAAAGTGTAGTTATCCTTCCTTCCTTTCCTTCTTCCTTCCTCTTAAGCACTTAAGGGTTGCTGGAGATGGCTTGAGGACTATCCCAGCTTTCACAAGGTAAAACTCAGGGTACACACTTGACAGTTCACCACTCATGATCCCATTGACAATAGATGATTGTAATTGCCAAAAGAATCACCAATTAAATGGCCTTTATTTGTATAGCGCTTTACTAGTCCCTAAGGACCCTAAAGCACTTTACACATCCAGTCATCCACCCATTGACACACCGATGGTAGCAAGCTACATTGTAGCCACAGCCACAGGGCGCGGCTCAAACCGGCAACCTTCCCATTACAAGGCAAACTCCCAAGTCTTGAGCCACGATCGCCTTAACCTAAGGAGCGAGTTGCTGGAGTGTGAGAGGGAGCCGGAGCACCCTCAGACAACACAACATGCAAACAGCAGCCAGCAGATTCACATGCACGACCTTCTTGCTGTGAGGCAACAGTACCAACCACTGCACCACCGTGCTGACCTTAGAGTGCAGTTGTATGGTGGAAAATGTTACTGTGGATGCTTTAGATTATATTACATACAGAAAGAAGTACTGGTTTATTATTTTAGTGGGCAAAAGAGTCAAGATTGGATCTAAAGGATGTAAATGGACAAGCACAGTGCATTTCTACTCAGTCTGAACACTCGACACAGCCTCATTCACCCAACTGCACACACATGATTAGGGGAAACTCAACATTCAGTATCTTCATTTTTTCATCAAAAGACTTTCTCTGTATCTCTGCTCTGTTTGTTTTTGACTTGAAACACTAAATAAAAGTTTTACTACACATCTGTCTCTATTGTTTAATCAGCAGCTGTAATACTAAACTGTCCAAAATTTAAAATTCTACATTTAGTAGATTTAGAGATATTTATTTCACCATTTTTAGTTAATCATACTTTATAAACCTATTCTGCTGTTTAACAAAGACAGTATCATCATGTTTAAAGCACTTTTCAATCTGACAGCAGCACTCAGTTCTCCTGCACATGTGTGATCTTGGAGTGAACTGAAGGTTCAGATGCATCTCTCAGGTCCTGTGTGGAGACTTTGCTGGACTTTGTCTGTCTGTTAAAGATGTGATTTTCAGATGCTATTCAGCTGGTGTAGATAGTGGGGGTTTAGGTCTGAAACATCTTCTTTTGTCCTCCATTCATCCAGTTTCATGAGATAAAGTTTTGGTACAAGGACTGGACTGAAAAAGACTGAAAAGAGAAACTTTGAAAGAGTTTTAGAAGCCTGGAGGAAAAGCAGTGCTTGTTTAATCAAATGTAATAATACACATTGATTAAATGTCCCAAAGTAAAGAGATCTCTCTGTGAACCTTTAATTCGTCACCCTCTTGTGGCAGCAGCTGGCTACTGTTACTTGCACATGTGCACTGTGGTTTTTTATTACGTTATAATTTAATACAAAACCCTTTAATTAAATTTGTGAGTTGAAGTAATATATGAAATATTAGTGTTAAGTAAGTCCCAGAGTTCAGTTTTTTATAAATACAGTGTACTGTATTTATTCTTATTCTTATTTTATTTTATTCTAATTTTTGCTTCATAACTTTTGCACTGTCCACTTCCTGCTGTGACAAAACAAATTTCCCACGTGTGGGACTAATAAAGGTTATCTTATCTTATCTTATCTTATTGGACATTAGCTACATTTAATAAGAAGATGAGATCCAAATATATGCTTATGTCAACACATGTTCATTTTGATGAAGTTTACTGAACAAATTTGAATCATCACAACAACCAAAATGTTAGCAACACATCATAAAGTTTATTATTCTAACTATGGTAACCATGTTGTCCAGAATCGTGACATCGCACCCATTTAGAATCTTACCACCACTTTGAGCCTTTGATCCTTAAACCCATAAATAGGGGTGAGAAGCAACAACTTTTAGTCTGTTATTTGCAGCATCTATGTTCGCAGCCTTCGACTGTTCGTGACACAGATTTAGAGTCTTACCACCAACGTGATCATTTGATCCTAAAACCGACAGATAACAGTGAAAAACAACGACTTTTAGTCCATTACTGGCAGCATTTCTGTCTGCAGCCCTCAACTATTAGCCATTTAGAAACATTTGGATCCTGACTCCAGACTCCAACATGTCTCAAGGTGAAGAACCAAAAAGTCAAGAAGTTGACCCCGGCGCTCTTCCCTGGGATGAACCAGAAGACCCTTACCTCTCCTCTCTTCCCTGGGCTGAGCAAGTTGACTTAGAGGAGAAGCGCTTGGCAGAAATGGAGAATGAAAATCTTCTTAACAGAGAGAAGATTGTCTTATTGATGGAGGAAAATGAGAGACAGAGCGCTCAATTAAAAAAAATGTCCTACCTGCTCCAAGAAAAGGAGAGTATTATTGATGAAAAACAGTGGGATATCAAAGACATGGAGGAAAGGAACCAAGAGCTCCAAGGAAAGCTGGATGAAGCTCAAGAAAAAATTAAAGAAATCCTCCAGGAGAAGACACAACAGGACATGAGAGAAAGACAGATGCATGATGAACTTGAAAAGATGGAGATCAAATACAGAGTGGTAAAAGCAAGGGATGATAAAAATCAGGAAACAAATAAAGAGGTTCTTCAAGAGAAAAGGCAGCAGCAGATCAAACAAAGGCGAATGGGCCGCGAGGTTAAGTACATCAAGAAAGAAAATGACGAGCTGCAAGTAAAGCTTGATGAAGCTCTGCAAATAAATGAAGCGATCCTCGAAGAGAAGAACCAAGAGGACATAAAGAAGCGAGACATGGAGAGGCAACTCCAACACATGGAGGGAAAAGACAGGATGCTGCAGGCAAGGCTTAAAGAAACAATGCACAAATATGACGAGTTGCTGCAAGAGAAAAAGCAACAGGAGATGAAACAAAAAGAATTAGATTGCAAGCTTCAGAACATGGAGAAAAACAATGAAGGCTTGCGAGTAAAGCTCGATGATGCTTTACAAAAAAATACAGAAATCCTTGAAGTGAAAGAAGAACTGGTCATAAACCAGGGAGAAATGCAATGCCAGCTCCAAGGCATGGAAGGAAAATACAGAGCACTGCAGGCAATGCATTATGAAACACGGAAGAAATATGAAGAGCTGTGTCAAGAAAAAGAACAACAGGACATAAAGCAGAACAAAGAAAAACTTCTTCTTGTCCAAGACTTTGAGAAGACAAAGCAAAAGCTGCAAGAACTTGGCAACAAAATTAAGCACACAACAGCTGAACTGGAAGGAGAAAAGGAGAAAGTGCAAAAACAGGAGGCAACAGCTAAAGAACTCAAAGAAAGGCTCAAAGAAGAACAAGCCAAATTAGAAGAAGTGGAAAAAATATGCAACAAACTTAAGAAGCAAAATACAGAAACAGTGGACGAGTTGAGATCCCTCATACTAGAGAAGAAAGTGCTTGTGGAAAAGCAACTCAAGAAGAAGAAAAAGTGCTTCCGCTTCTTCCTCCGCAGGGCCACTCCTGCCTCATCTTCCTCCACCTCTGTTCCAGCTTAATTTTCCCTTCTCCTCTCCCTCCCCTCTCTCCCCAATAATTTCATAATAAACAAAATTGACTGCATTTTAAATGTGTCTGATCAATGTCTTCATTCAAGAATGAATTGTCTTTGTCACAGAGTCATGTGTATTTTGTCTTTTCCTCGGGCTGGTGATCCTCGCGGACGTTCAGCCCTGGAGTCCAGATTATTAGTGTTTTAATCACATTTAGTGTTACATTTTAGATCACCACAATAGGATATCCACAATTTAGGATTCAGGCATTTGTTTTAGTTTGATATCGTAATCATTCTATGATTGAGTTGTTAACAGAACCAGCAGTTAGCAGCAATAACTTCAAATCAATGACATTTGCAAGCATTCCTTTATACACAGCATTTCAGTCAGGTTGAGGTCTGGACTTCCATGATGTAGATTTGCTGCTGTGCTTGGGGTCATTATCCTGTTGCATGGCCTAATTTAGAAGAAGCTTTATCTGTCGGACAGACAGCCTCACATTTGACTCTAAAACACTTGTGTCTGAAGAAGCTCAAATCACCACACTTGAACCAGCATATTTGACAGTGGGTTTGACGTGTTTAAGTGTTTGAGTGTCTGAAATACTGACATGTGAATGCCAGAATATAATGGTGAGATTTTAGTGCTGGTTAGATTGCATACACACTGCACATTATAAGGTTTTACAATTTTGCATCTGTGACCATTCAAACACCAGACAGTACTGAATGTTTCTTCTTTCTTTGTGCAACTTTACAATCATAATGTCCATTTTGGGGTTTTCGGGGATTTTTAGGGAAAGAAGGGAAGTTTTATTTTTAATGATCAGTATCAGTGATTAATCACTACAGTGGGATAAATAAACTTGTCATGTTTTCACAGATTTATTTTGACGTTACATCATATTTGTAAGAGGAACATTCATTAGGTTTAAACAAAATCATACAAAAGAATTGTAACGCTTGCATATTGTTAACCTAGAAGCACTTTTAGTCTTTGTTAAGTTTATCGAAAAAGAATTTGGCAAACACCCTTTTTTGAATGTCATGCTCTTGCAGGCTGCAGTAACATTTGAGTTTTGTAAGTGCAAAGGTCCATTCAAACAGGTGGTGACATTACAATCCTTGGTTTATGTACATTTTGGAGCTTGTCAACATTCAGCATTTCCAAAAGCAGAATGAAAGTTTGAAAAAAAAATTCAGTAAGCTTGAAGATATATTTACATGTACATTTATTTTCCTTCCTTGTGGTCATACAAATTCTGCCTCTGATGCTTCTGACTTCAGATGTTAGTAAAAAAAATATTGTTAACTGGGCAAAACAGTTTTTCTTTTAAACATATCAGGAGGTTTATTTTCCCTGACATCATCTAAACACAGCTCCTTTGCAATACTGATAAAGTTTCTCTGTAGTTTGCCACATTATATTACAGCAGATCTAGAAGTTGTATCTAAATGGTGATTCTCCATTAATGAATTTGTATAAGGTCAAGTCACAAGAAGTGGAATCCTTCACTGCGCACATTAACGCCGTGGATAAAAACATCAAGTTCACCAGGGAAGACACAAAGGATAACTGTTTGCCTTTCCTGGACTGTGCTGTGCACATTGAAGAGAATGGCAACCTCAACATTGAAGTTTACCGGAAGCCCACACACACGGACCAGTACCTCCTCTTTGACTCCCATCACCCTCTGGAACACAAACTTGGAGTAATTAGGACCCTACACCACCGGGCAGAACTTGTTCCCTCTAAGCCTGAAGGGAAAAAGAAGGAACACACACATGTAAAGGAAGCACTGAAAACATGTGGTTATCCTAACTGGGCGTTCATAAAGTCAGCAAAGAGGCACAGAAAAGAAGATCAGACACCGGCGAGGGAGGATAAGAAAGACAGACGCAACAACATTGTCATCCCCTATGTAGCCAGTGTATCAGAGAAACTCAGGAGAGTTTTCTCCAAGCACGACATCCCAGTGTACTTCAGACCCAGCAACACACTCAGACACAAACTGGTTCACCCGAAAGACAAAACTCCAAAACACAGACTGAACAACGTGGTGTATGCTGTACAGTGCAGTGAGGAATGCCCAGACCTCTACATTGGAGAGACCAAACAGCCACTTCACAAGCGCATGGCACAACATAGAAGAGCCACCTCCACAGGACAAGACTCAGCAGTCCACCTGCATCTTAAGGATAAAGGTCACTCTTTCGAGGATGCCAATGTTCACATATTGGACAGAGAGGACAGATGGTTTGAAAGAGGAGTGAAAGAGGCCATCTATGTCCACTGTGAGCGACCATCTTTGAACAGAGGCGGTGGTTTACGACACCAACTGTCTGCCATCTATAATCCAGTTTTGAGTTCCCTCCCCAGACGCCTTAACGCCCACTCACATCCTGGGCCATCTGACCTCAGGAAATCACATGATAGGGTGGGGCCAGGTTTCACAATGAGCTCACCCGAAACCCTGGCTGATTAGGTACCACACCCGCTTTCACACCTTGTCGCATGTGATTAGAGGATCACCAGGGGGTCCTTTGTCCCTCTTTGGGGGGATACTCCCACTGGGTTTAAATCTGGGACTCTCGGCCATTTGACCTTAGAACTGAAGAAGCTTCTCGGATGAGAGGTGAAACGTCTTCAAGCAACTCAAAGAAGTCCAGACGCTTTTCTTTGCAAACTCCTTTGACTACGATGACCTGGATGACTGAGAACCTTCACAGACATAAGGTCAAGTCCTGGATATTTTACTAACTGTAACAACAAACCACTGCTTCCTACTCAGGGAGTAGGGGGGTGTAAGCTGCTCTCCCCAGCCTACACCCCCCTCAGGCGCAGTGCCAGGCCCACCACAAGGACTGTTACAACCTGGCCGGAAAATGCTCTCCACAAACTACAAGACTGCTTCACAGAGACAGACTGGGACATATTTGAACACCAGGACCTAGAAACTTTCACAGGATCAGTACTGGACTACATCAAGTTCTGTACTGCAAATGTGACAGTGGACAAAAGCATTCGGGTTTTCCCGAATCAAAAACCCTGGATGACCAGCGAGGTCCGCTCACTCCTCAAAGCCCGTGATGCCGCCTTCAGGTCAGGTGACAGAGCTCTGTACAGGGCTGCTCGAGCTGACCTGAAAAGGGGGATTAAAAAAGCCAAGTCAGACCACAAAAGGAACATCGAGTCCCACCTGTCCAGCAACAACACACGAGAGGTGTGGCAGGGAATGCAAGACATCATCAACCACAGAGGCAGCACTGTGAAAACAGAGAATTCGAGTGTGCAGCTGGCAGAGGAAATAAACAGCTTCTTCGCCCGCTTTGAAACACCACAACAGCAACACTCATCTGCTTCAGCCCTGCTCCCATCCTCATCCTCACCTGGTTCCTGCACCGCTCCACTCACTGTAACGGAGCACGATGTCAGACGTGTGCTCCTAGCAGTGAACCCCAGGAAGGCGGCCGGTCCAGACGGAGTACCTGGCAAGGTACTAAGAGCATGCGCACACCAGCTCACCCTCATCTTCACCAGACTCTTCAACCTCTCACTGGATCAGGCAGCCATCCCATCCTGTCTAAAATCAGCCACAATCATCCCAGTGCCGAAGAAGTCTCCCATCACCAGCCTGAATGATTACCGCCCTGTGGCCCTCACACCGGTAATCATGAAATGCTTTGAGAGACTAGTCCTTCAACACATCAAGGATTACCTCCCCCCAGAATTCGACCCCCACCAGTTTGCATACCGTGCAAACAGATCCACAGAAGACGCCATCGACACAGCCCTCCACGCTGTGCTGAGTCACCTAGAGCAGCGGCAGAGCTACGTCCGAATGCTCTTTGTGGACTACAGCTCAGCCTTTAATACTATCATCCCTGACATCCTCATCAACAAACTGGTCACTCTTGGCCTCCCTCCTCTCACATGTGCCTGGATAAAGGACTTTCTCACAAACCGGCCCCAGACTGTGAGACTCGGCCCTCATCTCTCCTCCACTCGCACACTGAGCACCGGCTCCCCACAGGGCTGTGTGTTGAGCCCCCTCCTGTATTCTCTCTACACCCACGACTGCAGTCCGACCCACAACAACACTCTCATCATCAAGTTTGCTGATGACACCACGGTAGTCGGACTCATCTCGAAGGGAGACGAAGCAGAGTACAGAGAGGAAGTCCTGAAGTTGGCAGCATGGTGTTCAGAAAACAACCTGGCACTGAACACCAAGAAAACCAAAGAGCTCATTGTTGACTTCAGGAGACACAGCACTGACTTGGCCCCCCTCTACATCAACGGGGAGTGTGTGGAGAGGGTCCACACCTTCCGGTTCCTTGGTGTCCTCATCTCTGCTGACATCTCCTGGACGGAAAACATCTCAGCGGTCATCAAGAAGGCCCAACAGCGGCTGCACTTCCTGAGAGTCCTCAGGAAGTACAAGCTGAGCTCCAACCTGCTGCTGACCTTCTACCGCTCGTCCATTGAGAGCCTGCTAACCTACTGCATCACGGTATGGTACGGCAGCTGCACCAAGGCAGATAGAGTGAGGCTTCAGAGTGTGGTCAAGACAGCACAAAAGATCATCGGCTGCCCTCTCCCCTCCCTGATTGACATTTATTCCTCCCGCTGCCTCAGCAGAGCAGCAAACATTATCAAGGACAGCTCCCACCCTGGTTTCAACATGTTCAGCCTGCTTCCCTCAGGGAAGCGCTACAGGTGCATCAACACTAAAACCCACAGACTCAAAAACAGTTTCTTCCCCAAAGCGATAACCACCCTGAACTCACACATGCACCGATAACACAGCCCACCACTTCCCACTTCCTCTATGGACCACCACTATTTATACTAATTCTATGTGCAATAACTGTATATACATAAACACTATTTATACCAATTCCATGTGCAATAACTCAACTGTACATACATAACACTATTTATTACATATTGTTTACGGCTTGTAAATTGTACATTTTATATATATACACATCTTCTTCCCTATGTTAATACTGTTCATATGTATATAGCGCTGCAGAACTGTACCCCCCCCCCCCCCCCCCCCCCCCCCCCCCCCCCCCCCCCCCCCCCCAGCATGTTTACACTGAGTAGGAGATGCTCTGTATCTCATTGTACAACTGTATAATGACAATAAAGGCATTCTATTCTATTCTATTCTACTCTATGCATTATAATCTACAGCATCTACAAAGACACCTTCCAACAAACGGCTACACTCTATGATCTCAGCTATGATAATTAAAGGTTTGTGCTTTCTAGACATTCCCTGTAATGGAAAGAGCAGAGGGGTGTAGTACTTCATCACGGCCAGAAGGAGGCACTGTGTAACCATCAAACAAAAGACCCCAGTGTTGATAAGGCAAGGTACTGTACGTTACCACAGGGTATGAGGATACAGGTAGGTGGCAAAATCATTCAATCCATCATCAGTCACCGCAAATCAGAATAAATTTGTTACGTTCATTCAGGTCCTGATGTATTTTTATAGCTGCATAAAACTACTAAGAGAAAGATATTAAACAAAAAAAGATAAATCCAGATAGATTCAATTAAATGTCTCTTTTTTTTAACCCGTCATGAACTTCAGTGGTATTTTTAAGAGAATAGTAGTAGTTATGAAAGGGTAGTACTTCAGAAAGTCTGAGGATCCATGAGTACAAGGCCATTCAGAAATAGTCACAATATATCTTGACCCAGCTCTAATTTGTGAGTGAAATCTATGAAGGTGTGCATATTTAACAGTTCATAAGGTCCTTTCTCCTTTTTTTTTCCTTCTTGAATTTGTCTTTCAAGTGGAAGACATTTGATTTCAGACGGGACGATAAGGCACAGCCCCTCACAAGCTCAGGTCGATGATGATGTGCTCAAAGATCTGCGTGTTTCCCTTGAAGCTCGAGGAAAAAATAAAGTCCCTGCGGTCGGTAGATACCACGGTGAAAGAGCGTGGGGCTTGGATGTACACCTCCTTAAAGCGGTCAAAGATTTTGTTGTCCTCATCCCACAGGTAGATCTGTGAGAAGGTGTAGTCGCTTCCCAGAGCCAGATAGTAACGTTCCTTGAAAGAGAACGGCTGGAGAATCATGGAGCCTCGAGAGGGCAAAGCTTGGATCTCAGCAAACTGTTTGGTGCCCCAACGCAGAACTTTGGAATCACCGATATACCGCGTCATAGCCAGGTAGAGCTCCTCCTTGATCCGGAAGTGTTTCACAACCACTACATCCTCCATGTTGGGGATCTCACCCTGCAGGATGAACTTCTGGTTGCTCCGGCTCCACTGGTAGATCACTGGAACCTGTGAGCGGCTCGCTAGAATAAGGTGAGCTTTCCCATCCAAGTCCAGAAACTCTACATCCGTGTCGCGGTACCACTCGTGCAGTGACTGGTACGAATAAAAGCCATTATCATTCCACTTGTAGAGGGTGGAGAGGCCAGCTTTTGAGCTGTCAGCAATCACAAAGAACCAATCAGAGCCAATCTGGAAGGCCTCAATATCATTGGGCTTAGAGATCTTGGACACTTCGATATCCTGGAACTTATTGAACCTGCTTTGGTCGTCATCAAACTTGTAAATGTGGGAACCACCAAACAGCTGAGCCACAATGACAAACACCTCATTTTCGATGATGACAGATTTGCACCCCACAATGGACTGACCTAAAGGGCAGAGAAACACATGAATCGCGTGAGAATGAAACTGGGAGCATTCTGGGAGTGTTTGTTAGCCTAATGTGTGATTTAGACTTCCTAACTTACAGTGTCACTGGAAACTCCCTTTAACCCTTCACCCAACCTTCCACGTAACCTGACATGCACCTCCTGCCCACATAGCAAAATTGGTATGGCCCAGATCTGGCCAACACAATGTGCTTACACATGGCCCACATACCGCAAAGACTGACGGCCCTTTGGTGGCCCAGATCAGGTTTGCCAGAGGAGGCCCAGACATGGGCCAGCACAAGGCCAGTTGCAGACACACTGGTGGTCCTGTGCTAGCCCATCTCTGGCACCAAAGGACCGTCATTCTTTGCGGTGTGTGGGCCATGTGTAAGTTGTGTGCAGCCACGGGCAGTCACAGACACACAGCTGACCCTGTGCTGGCCCAGCCATGTAATAACAACATGTGCCGGAACATAAATAGTGCAAAAGTAACATTACGAACCTCTGTTCAGACAGTGAATGAACTGATTCTTTTACAGCACATTTCCTTTCCCAAAGTCATACCTGAATTTGAAACGTTGGCTACCATAGCAGTATAGTATATCAACATGGCACTTGGGTCTTCCAACTAAAATAGGAAAATAGGAACATAAACAGTGCCATCATTGCCAGACCTGGCCCACATCTGGTTGACATATACCCTGCCATGACACCAGTCAGTCAGAAGTGCCAGCTTGATGCCGGATCAGGGGAAGACCTGTTTTCTATGAGCCTGGGCCACATGACCCAAACCACAATCGAGCAAGATATGGCATGCCATCACATAGACAGTGCCATCTATACCAGGCCTGGCCCATATCTGGATGGCATACGTCTTATCATGCCAGAAGTCAGCCAGCAGTGCCGGCTTGATACCAGATCTGGGCCAGACCTGCTTGCTATGTGGGTTAGAGATGTAACTACACGTTGGGTCGACACAGCCTGCAAGGACTTAAATGGTTAGAAGGTTGCGCTGCAGGATCAAGAGGGGTTTCCAGTTATCTCGTAAGTTAGGACACATTTCCTGCAAAAGTCGAAATCAAAATTTACCTGTGATGTTATCATAAGTCCTGAAGTTCATTTCTATGTGGTCCCACTGGAAAATCATACAGCTCTCTGTGCTGGGAGCAGAAATGGCCACGTAGACATCATTCTTATAGCTGAATGTGTCAACAGATAATGATTCTGAGGCAACAGACTGATGAAGGATGAAATCTGTGGAAAGGAACATCGGGAAATGTATTTTTCACAAACCAGCAAAGCCACGTGTTAAGAGATTTTCAAATGTTTCAAGTATTATTCCCACTTCTATTCATATGTTATTGAAAGTTTATCTTTAATTTTAGTGTTAATAGTTGTTTACCCATTTATTCTTTCCATTTAATCGTATTTTATGATTTTACTGTTTCGCTGAAGTGAAGCTTAAATGAAAGACAAAAGCATAGTGTTCTCAGATATGATTCACCCAGTATATTTCCTCTGCACCTGGCTCTCTATGAGCCGTTTCACTCCCAGGAAGGGGAGAGCAGGACGTTCTTATCTATACACTCCCAAATACAAAGAGGGGCCCATTCTTCAGAATCACACACACACACACACTCTGAGATCATAAACTTCACACACACACACACACATACTCTGAAACGCTATAAATAAAGAACTGCCACAAATGCTGGTTGTGAGCCTGAGACAGCAGCGCTCACCCAGCGTGCGCACGTTGTTACCATCTAAACTGTCTTGAGTGTCTTTATTTCGCCTGAAGAATGTCTTGTTTAAATATTTACTCCTTACACCACGTTAAATGAATAACCTCTACACAACTTAGAAAGACTGTGCTGAGTTCTCTGATCCTGATCTCAGCTGGACATGAGAGAAGGGCAGCTGGCTCAGGTGTTTCTCACCTGTGGAGACACACTCATTCTGCAGGCTGGTCATATCATTGAGGCGCTTGCCCTTCATGTCCTCTGGTCCAGCACACACAACATCCGACACTGTGGCATTGGTGTTCTTTAACCACGTCATAAGCCACTTGGCTCTGCAGTCACATTCAAAGGCATTGCCTCGCAGGTCCCTGCAGAAAGGGAATATTGTGTTTCATGGCTGAATTGGGAGAAAGACAGACTGCAAGAATTACTCAGTACGCTATTTGCCTATTTAACTATGTACAAACTTACAGCTCTATAAGGGAGTCAAGGTCAATGAGGAGGTCCCTGGGCAAGGCTTTAATGTTATTGTTTGCCAAAGACCTGGAAACAAATGCAGTTGATTATGAAAAAGAGACATCATTAAATCATGTATAACAGATAACAGTTGTATTTTCAGTCACTGGAACATACAAGTGAGTCAGGTCCCTGAGTCCTCTGAAGGCATATTTGGATGTAGTCTCTAGTTTGTTACTCTCAATGAATCTATGGATCAACAAGAAGAAAAAGAAAAGTATATTTTTTGATCAATTTCAACATTTTGCCAGCTAGTAAACCAAATGGTAAATGGACTGGTTCTTGTACAGCACTTTTCTATTTTGCCTGAGCACTCGAAATCCTTGAAACCTGTCTAATTCAGATCAGGACCTCAAAGCACCAGCAGCCCAGATCAGCTGATCACAGCCTGGACACAAAGAAAATTTACTGAAGCTTTGAATAGAAATTGCGATTTTTAACCTCTTGTTGAGCCACTACAACCAATTTTAGAGTTCCCCCACCTGCTGAATCCCACTTTAACCCGTTCCTTACTCATTTTCTGTTTAGAGTCGCTCTCTACAATGTAGAGATATTTTAAAATCTTTCGTCTTTTTCTCTGCTCATGTTCTACCAAACTGATTCAAGCTGCGTATATTTATGAGAATTAAAATTTAAAGAAGTAAAGGTAATTTTCTTATGTATTAATGTTACTTTAATGATACATTAATATAGCACAAGGTTCAATTAGCTTTGCACAAAAATAGCTGGTAGAAAAATCCCTTTAATGGGACCACAGAGGAAATATTTGCTGGAGCACACCTCGTGTCCCCCAGAATCCTTACTTTGTCCATGTGAATTTTAAACAATCAAATCTTGTGAAAATGGCCACAACTTGTATATTTAACACAGACATAATAGGGGAGACCGGGGATAATTTCTCCAATCAGGGCTAAGTTTCAAATGATGTGACTCATGCCCAATTCAGTTCTGCTATCACATGTGAAAAATCAGCACATTTTGTCAAACACAGACAATATAACACGAAAAAAAGTAATTTGTATGCCAAAAAGTAAGTTTTTCTACTTTATTTCAATTTCTAATAGCATTATCTGCTTTGCAGTCAAGTGGAGCGTGCGTCTGTCCTCTCAGTGAGTGAGACAGCGGTGAGGACGGCTGTACGAGTGCATCGCAAAAACACAGAAATATGCCTGACACCTGTAAACAAAGCAGTACCTGGCTGCAGTTTAAAGACCTTTTTGTCTCTGTCTTGGTCTTGGTCTTGTCTTGTCTTGGTCTCGATACCCTCTAATCTTGGTATTGTCTTGATCTTGGTTTAGGCGGTCTTGACTAAAAGTCTACAACTTTATTACTTTCATTTTCTTCCAAAGCAGTTTTTGAAACATCTTTGTGAACTGACTAATGCTTGAACATTGCTGTAGGTCCACAGGAAAACTGTTCCACAGTTTTACCTCATAAATGGTAAAACAAAAGGTTTTAACCCTTGTCCGTGCTTTAAGAGTCTTCATCAATGTTCCCTCTAAGCTGCGCACGTGCGCAATTGCGCACTGCTGGCACGGTCTCTGCGCACAGAAAATCTGCGTTGCGCACAAAAAAAATCTAACCTGAATTGAAATTAAAATTAAAACTTTAACAATTCTGTTTTGCAGTGTTAGTCAGTAAGTGACTGGCTGCTCCTGTATGGGATTAGAACGATGCCACCTTATCCTATAGTCCAGCCAATAATGCGATTCACATTCGTATACGCAGCCAATCAACGTCGTTGACACGCTATGACAGCGTCCTATGTGCCGACACCGGTGTTTTAGCTAGCAAAGGGGCGTGGCTGATGTGCAGTGAAGCCACGTTAATGACAACGCGTACAACCATTGGAGATGTGAGCAGGACAGACGGAACAATTGACGGGAAAAGTGTGGACTTTATACCAGTTTTTAAATTGTGTTGATGGGCCACGTAAAACCAGAGTTATGATAAAAATATCTGCAATGTTTGGTTTTCTTCCTGAATACTATCGTTGTTTATATTTACTGTGGGAAGAAACGGTAAAAACGGCGTTTTACAAGGAAAACGCTCGAAAGCCTGTGAGCAAACACAACACCAAAAAACCCCCACCCTTTCCTATTGGTCGAAAAAAGTACCGTGTCGACCAATCAAAAAATGATATGGCAACGTGGCATCTAGTTGTTAAGAAACGGGGGGAAGTTTTAGGAGTGACGGCGGTGTTCTGACATGTGAGAGATTTGAGACGTTTAGCGCAAATCTTGTGTAGTTAGTGTGTAGTTAGTGTGTAGTGTAGTCAATAGTTTTGTTGGTGTGTCAGAACAATGAGGCAGCTGCTGAATGTTACAGGTGTTACAGCAGTGATACATCTCCTGCTGTCAGGCCTGCAGGTATCAGGCTGTTGTTCTCCTTTATCTCATAGTGGACAGAAATTATTTTTTGGAGTGGCACAAATAATTTGTGTGGCATCAGATTTGATGCAGAACAGCTGATTGTTCTGTAAATAGTTTGAAATGTTTATTTAAAAAACGCCTTGACTGCATTAAAAAAAAATAGCTGCAGAAAACTTTGTTGTTTGCCAAACTGAGTTACTTTTTGAAGTAGTAACTATATAATTAATTGCCCAGCATTGGTCATTATATACTGTATTTTGCAGACAGAGAGTTATAGGACTCTCCCAGACCACAGACTCAGACTTTATGAAGAAAAAAAAGAAAAAGTTGTGTTTTCAAAATTGGAGTGAAAGTTATTTTTACTTCCAATAGTGTTAACATACTACACAGGTCATGAACAGGATTTTTTAAATTTTCATTGTAAGTGGGCTAAAGCAGTTAATTAAAAGTAGTCTAACATAAATGTAAATGCTGTAATTTGATTATTGTAATAAACCATGTAACTTGGATGGATTAGATGCTGGCGTGACCACAGTGCACACGTCTGATGTCGCTCACAGTGGTCCAAGGGATCGCTCAGGGAGTTTGTGTGTTCGCTCAGACACATGAAAAATTAGAGGGAACATTGGTCTTCATATTTAATTTTCCCCTCAATTCATCCTCTGTACATTTCCTGGTACTGTGTCTGGCTTTGTACATAATTTTTGCAGTTTTATATTTTATAAAATCCATAAACTTCAGAATTGTTAATTTCAAGAACAATTCAAGAAAAGTTAGGAAGCAAAGTAAGACAGTCATCGTCTCCATTGTAAGTGGGCGGGGGAGGATGCTACAGTTTGTACAAGAAGCATCAGCTCTGATTTATTTTAACTTTAGGGCTTGACGAAGAAGCGCAAGAGAAAATCTTCACATGATACAGTTACATACAAATGACATACACATGTATAATGTTTAAAAATATAATCGAACATTAATGAATTATTGGTCAATATCTGAAAAGCAAAAGACATTCTCTGTTTACCACAACATGTACCAAATTAATTTAATAAAGTTACATATGTATAACTTAATGGGGATATAAGTCAAACTTACTTCTACAGTCAGACTGAGTTGCAGTTCTCTTAGTGTGCACTGATATGACTCATACGCATTTGTTGTTTCCTACATGACCAAATTTGACTGATAACATGCAATAGAGATGAAACTGACTGACCCGCCTTCCTTCTGGCTGCTCTTGCTTTTTCTGATTTCCTAAGTTGTTCTAAGAAACTTGTCAGAATTTTTTTAAATTTACAAAAACAGGATGCGTCCATTTAAACTCTGATATGCTTATAATGAGTTACATAGTAACTGTAGTTTTACATTTGCAAATAAATGTTTCATAGAAGTACCTTCAACAACAGTTAATTCAGCAGTGACTTTGTTCTTACTTTCATCAGTGAATTTGTGACATAAACCAGGGACAGCAGAAAGATGAGGATTAAAACGTTGGTGTTTCTGACACCAGCCAGTCCTCTGCTCCTGAACGCTGCTGCTGCCATCACTGTGGAAATAAAAACAGCCTTTGAGCTTAAGAGAAAATGAAAGAAAAGAAAAGAAATGAATAAATAAAGAATCAAATCTATGTTTCCTCTTGTTATGTTAATAATATATTTTTAAAAAACATTTTCGGTATAAACCATCCTATGGTGCAGTTTTGCTGATCTTACCTGCCTGGTGAAGGGACAAACAGCTGTTTCACAGACTGAAAACACAAGGGAATCACATGCTACAAATACTTAATGTTCTCCTGATGTGACTTCCCACTGATCTGTGAGCTGCTCTTTCACTTTTATCTCACAGTAGTGATATGATCTATGTGGCGGGGGTGTGGTCTCCGGCCTGCTGCAGCAGAGGGGTGTTACAGTGAGCTCTCAGGGCGGTGCCGAGGTGTGGCTGAGAGGGCGGGTGTGACTGCTCAAGGTGATCATCTTCTTCTCTCTATTTTTAAATAGTGATGACGGGGACGGAGACTGGGAGGAAGAAGCAGCTGTTCCTGTGCGACTGATGCTGGAACATCAGAACGAAAATAAAACTAACCTATAGTGAATGAAATCCAGTGTGCGTGTCGGGTCCTTACCACAATCTACTTTACAGGAACAGAGGCCCACTTTAAACTGTCCAAGATCATCCCACATATTTAAGTTTTATCAAGAGCCATCGCAGAGTAGTGTAGAAAGGCCCCAAAGTTTATAGGACAAGTCTATTCTGTTCTTATACAGGTGTTTATAAGTTTCAGAACAAACCTCAAGCTTCTTCTTCTACACTCTGAGACAGTTTGGCTTTAATTGGTGTTGTGGCCGACACACCGGGGTGACCGTAGTGCTGAAGACTGAATCACATCAACAACCGTGTAATTAAAAATATTTCTCAGTCACCTTACAATCATGGGATCTCAGGCAATGGGCACTACCATTATATAAGTACCACTTCTATTCTCCAGAAAATATTCATGACATTCATGAAGGTAAAAAAAAAAAAGATCCATTCATCTATTTGGATTTATCTTTTTAAGTTAAATATTTCTGTTCTAATAGTTTTGTAGATACAAAATAATACGACAGGACTTGAAGGAAAGTAACACATTTATTCTCATTTGGGGCGACTGAGGATGGATCAGATGAGTTTGCCACCTACCTTGTGTCCTCATACCTGGTGGTAATGGACAGCATGTTGCCTTATCAGCACTGGGTCTTTTGTTTGATGGTTCCACAGTGCCTCCCTCTGGCCGTGATGAAGTACTACACCCCTCTGCTCTTTGTATTACAGGGAATGTCTAGAAAGCACAAACCTTTAATAATCACAGCTGAGATCATAAAGTGTAGTTATCCTTCCTTCCTTTCCTTCTTCCTTCTTCTTAAGCACTTAAGGGTTGCTGGAGATGGCTTGAGGACTATCCCAGCTTTCACAAGGTAAAACTCAGGGTACACACTTGACAGTTCACCACTCATGATCCCATTGACAATAGATGATTGTAATTGCCAAAAGAATCACCAATTAAATGGCCTTTATTTGTATAGCGCTTTACTAGTCCCTAAGGACCCTAAAGCACTTTACACATCCAGTCATCCACCCATTGACACACCGATGGTAGCAAGCTACATTGTAGCCACAGCCACAGGGCGCGGCTCAAACCGGCAACCTTCCCATTACAAGGCAAACTCCCAAGTCTTGAGCCACGATCGCCTTAACCTAAGGAGCGAGTTGCTGGAGTGTGAGAGGGAGCCGGAGCACCCTCAGACAACACAACATGCAAACAGCAGCCAGCAGATTCACATGCACGACCTTCTTGCTGTGAGGCAACAGTACCAACCACTGCACCACCGTGCTGACCTTAGAGTGCAGTTGTATGGTGGAAAATGTTACTGTGGATGCTTTAGATTATATTACATACAGAAAGAAGTACTGGTTTATTATTTTAGTGGGCAAAAGAGTCAAGATTGGATCTAAAGGATGTAAATGGACAAGCACAGTGCATTTCTACTCAGTCTGAACACTCGACACAGCCTCATTCACCCAACTGCACACACATGATTAGGGGAAACTCAACATTGAGTATCTTCATTTTTTCATCAAAAGACTTTCTCTGTATCTCTGCTCTGTTTGTTTTTGACTTGAAACACTAAATAAAAGTTTTACTACACATCTGTCTCTATTGTTTAATCAGCAGCTGTAATACTAAACTGTCCAAAATGTAAAATTCTACATTTAGTAGATTTAGAGATATTTATTTCACCACTTTTAGTTAATGATACTTTATAAACCTATTCTGCTGTTTAACAAAGACAGTATCATCATGTTTAAAGCACTTTTCAATCTGACAGCAGCACTCAGTTCTCCTGCACATGTGTGATCTTGGAGTGAACTGAAGGTTCAGATGCATCTCTCAGGTCCTGTGTGGAGACTTTGCTGGACTTTGTCTGTCTGTTAAAGATGTGATTTTCAGATGCTATTCAGCTGGTGTAGATAGTGGGGGTTTAGGTCTAAAACATCGTCTTTTGTCCTCCATTCATCCAGTTTCATGAGATAACTTTTTGGTACAAGGACTGGACTGAAAAAAGACTGAAAAGAGAAACTTTGAAAGAGTTTTAGAAAGCCTGGAGGAAAAGCAGTGCTTGTTTAATCAAATGTAATAATACACATTGATTAAATGTCCCAAAGTAAAGAGATCTCTCTGTGAACCTTTAATTCGTCACCCTCTTGTGGCAGCAGCTGGCTACTGTTACTTGCACATGTGCACTGTGGTTTTTTATTACGTTATAATTTAATACAAAACCCTTTAATTAAATTTGTGAGTTGAAGTAATATATGAAATATTAGTGTTAAGTAAGTCCCAGAGTTCAGTTTATTGGACATTAGCTACGTTTAATAAGAAGATATGAGATCCAAATATATGCTTATGTCAACACATGTTCATTTTGATGAAGTTTACTGAACAAATTTGAATCATCACAACAACCAAAATGTTAGCAACACATCATAAAGTTTATTATTCTAACTATGGTAACCATGTTGTCCAGAATCGTGACATCGCACCCATTTAGAATCTTACCACCACTTTGAGCCTTTGATCCTTAAACCCATAAATAGGGGTGAGAAGCAACAACTTTTAGTCTGTTATTTGCAGCATCTATGTTCGCAGCCTTCGACTGTTCGTGACACAGATTTAGAGTCTTACCACCAACGTGATCATTTGATCCTAAAACCGACAAATAACAGTGAGAAATAACGACTTTTAGTCCGTTACTGGCAGCATTTCTGTTTGCAGCCCTCAACTGTTCACCATTTAGAAACATTTGGATCCTGACTACAGACTCCAACATGTCTCAAGGTGAAGAACCAAAAAGGCAAGAAGTTGACCCCAGCACTCTTCCCTGGGATGAACCAGAAGACCCTTACCTCTCCTCTCTTCCCTGGGCTGAGCAAGTTGACTTAGAGGAGAAGCGCTTGGCAGAAATGGAGAATGAAAATCTTCTTAACAGAGAGAAGATTGTCTTATTGATGGAGGAAAATGAGAGACAGAGCGCTCAATTAAAAAAATGTCCTACCTGCTCCAAGAAAAGGAGAGTATTATTGATGAAAAACAGTGGGATATCAAAGACATGGAGGAAAGGAACCAAGAGCTCCAAGGAAAGCTGGATGAAGCTCAAGAAAAAATTAAAGAAATCCTCCAGGAGAAGACACAACAGGACATGAGAGAAAGACAGATGCATGATGAACTTGAAAAGATGGAGATGAAATACAGAGTGGTAAAAGCAAGGGATGATAAAAATCAGGAAACAAATAAAGTGGTTCTTCAAGAGAAAAGGCAGCAGCAGATCAAACAAAGGCGAATGGGCCGCGAGGTTAAGTACATCAAGAAAGAAAATGACGAGCTGCAAGTAAAGCTTGATGAAGCTCTGCAAATAAATGAAGCGATCCTCGAAGAGAAGAACCAAGAGGAATAAAGAAGCGAGACATGGAGAGGCAACTCCAACACATGGAGGGAAAAGACAGGATGCTGCAGGCAAGGCTTAAAGAAACAATGCACAAATATGACGAGTTGCTGCAAGAGAAAAGCAACAGGAGATGAAACAAAAAGAATTAGATTGCAAGCTTCAGAACATGGAGAAAAACAATGAAGGCTTGCAAGTAAAGCTCGATGATGCTTTACAAAAAAATACAGAAATCCTTGAAGTGAAACAACAACTGGTCATAAACCAGGGAGAAATGCAATGCCAGCTCCAAGGCATGGAAGGAAAATACAGAGCACTGCAGGCAATGCATTATGAAACACGGAAGAAATATGAAGAGCTGTGTCAAGAAAAAGAACAACAGGACATAAAGCAGAACAAAGAAAACTTCTTCTTGTCCAAGACTTTGAGAAGACAAAGCAAAAGCTGCAAGAACTTGGCAACAAATTAAGCACACAACAGCTGAACTGGAAGGAGAAAAGGAGAAAGTGCAAAACAGGAGGCAACAGCTAAAGAACTCAAAGAAAGGCTCAAAGAAGAACAAGCCAAATTAGAAGAAGTGGAAAAATATGCAACAAACTTAAGAAGCAAAATACAGAAACAGTGGACGAGTTGAGATCCCTCATACTAGAGAAGAAAGTGCTTGTGGAAAAGCAACTCAAGAAGAAGAAAAAGTGCTTCCGCTTCTTCCTCCGCAGGGCCACTCCTGCCTCATCTTCCTCCACCTCTGTTCCAACTTAATTTTCCCTTCTCCTCTCCCTCCCCTCTCTCCCCAATAATTTCATAATAAACAAAATTGGCTCCTAACACCTGTCCCATCTCCCTCCCCCCTCTCTCTCTTTTCACCCTCACCCCCCAACCAGTCCCGACAGTTGACTGCCCCCTCTAGAGCCTGGTTCTGTCATAGGTTTCTTCCTTTAAAGGGAGTTTTTCCTATCCACCGTCGCCTAGTGCTTGCTCAGAGGGCATTGTTGGGGTTTTCTCTCCTCTATCTCTTTCCTCCTTTCTATCCCTTTCCTTGACAACCCCCCCCCCTCCCCCCTTCTATTTCCCCAATAATTTCATAATAAACAAAATTGACTGCATTTTAAATGTGTCTGATCAATGTCTTCATTCAAGAATGAATTGTCTTTGTCACAGAGTCATGTGTATTTTGTCTTTTCCTCGGGCTGGTGATCCTCGCGGACGTTCAGCCCAGGAGTCCAGATTATTAGTGTTTTAATCACATTTAGTGTTACATTTTAGATCACCACAATAGGATATCCACAATTTAGGATTCAGGCATTTGTTTTAGTTTGATATCGTAATCATTCTATGATTGAGTCGTTAACAGAACCAGCAGTTAGCAGCAATAACTTCAAATCAATGACATTTGCAAGCATTCCTTTATACACAGCATTTCAGTCAGGTTGAGGTCTGGACTTCCATGATGTAGATTTGCTGCTGTGCTTGGGGTCATTATCCTGTTGCATGGCCTAATTTAGGAGAAGCTTTATCTGTCGGACAGACAGCCTCACATTTGACTCTAAAACACTTTGGCATACAGAGGAGTTCGTTGACTGCAAGGTGCTTTATTGCTTGTGTCTGCAGAAGAAGCTCAAATCACCACACTTGAACCAGCATATTTGACAGTGGGTTTGAGATGTTTAAGTGTTTGAGTGTCTGAAATACTGACATGTGAACGCCAGAATATAATGGTGAGATTTTAATGCTGGTTAGATTGCATACACACTGCACATTATAAGGTTTTACAATTTTGCATCTGTGACCATTCAAACACCAGACAGTACTGAATGTTTCTTCTTTCTTTGTGCAACTTTACAATCATAATGTCCGTTTTTGGGGTTTTGGGGTTTTTTAGGGAAAGAAGGGAAGTTTTATTTTTAATGATCAGTATCAGTGATTAATCACTACAGTGGATAAATAAACTTGTCATGTTTTCACAGATTTATTTTGACATTACATCATATTTGTAAGAGGAACATTCATTAGGTTTAAACAAAATCATACAAAAGAATTGTAATGCTTGCATATTGTTAACCTAGAAGCACTTTTAGTCTTTGTTAGGTTTATCTAAAAAGAATTTGGCAAACACCCTTTTTTGAATGTCATGCTCTTGCAGGCTGCAGTAACATTTGAGTTTTGTAAGTGCAAAGGTCCATTCAAACAGGTGGTGACATTACAATCCTTGGTTTATGTACATTTTGGAGCTTGTCAACATTCAGCATTTCCAAAAGCAGAATGAAAGTTTGAAAAAAAATTCAGTAAGCTTGAAGATATATTTACATGTACATTTATTTTCCTTCCTTGTGGTCATACAAATTCTGCCTCTGATGCTTCTGACTTCAGATGTTAGTAAAAAAAATATTGTTAACTGGGCAAAACAGTTTTTCTTTTAAACATATCAGGAGGTTTATTTTCCCTGACATCATCTAAACACAGCTCCTTTGCAATACTGATAAAGTTTCTCTGTACTTTGCCACATTATATTACAGCAGATCTAGAAGTTGTATCTAAATGGTGATTCTCCATTAATGAATTTGTATAAGGTCAAGTCCTGGATATTTTACTAACTGTAACAACAAACCACTGCTTCCTACTCTATGCATTATAATCTACAACATCTACAAAGACACCTTCCAACAAACGGCTACACTCTATGATCTCAGCTATGATAATTAAAGGTTTGTGCTTTCTAGACATTCCCTGTAATGGAAAGAGCAGAGGGGTGTGGTACTTCATCACGGCCAGAAGGAGGCACTGTGTAACCATCAAACAAAAGACCCCAGTGTTGATAAGGCAAGGTACTGTACGTTACCACAGGGTATGAGGATACAGGTAGGTGGCAAAATCATTCAATCCATCATCAGTCACCGCAAATCAGAATAAATTTGTTACGTTCATTCAGGTCCTGATGTATTTTTATAGCTGCATAAAACTACTAAGAGAAAGATATTAAACAAAAAAGATAAATCCAGATAGATTCAATTAAATGTCTCTTTTTTTAACCCGTCATGAACTTCAGTGGTATTTTTAAGAGAATAGTAGTAGTTATGAAAGGGTAGTACTTCAGAAAGTCTGAGGATCCATGAGTGCAAGGCCATTCAGAAATAGTCACAATATATCTTGACCCAGCTCTAATTTGTGAGTGAAATCTATGAAGGTGTGGATATTTAACAGTTCATAAGGTCCTTTCTCTTTTTTTTTCCTTCTTGAATTTGTCTTTCAAGTGGAAGACATTTGATTTCAGACGGGACGATAAGGCACAGCCCCTCACAAGCTCAGGTCGATGATGATGTGCTCAAAGATCTGCGTGTTTCCCTTGAAGCTCGAGGAAAAAATAAAGTCCCTGCGGTCGGTAGATACCACGGTGAAAGAGCGTGGGGCTTGGATGTACACCTCCTTAAAGCGGTCAAAGATTTTGTTGTCCTCATCCCACAGGTAGATCTGTGAGAAGGTGTAGTCGCTTCCCAGAGCCAGATAGTAACGTTCCTTGAAAGAGAACGGCTGGAGAATCATGGAGCCTCGAGAGGGCAAAGCTTGGATCTCAGCAAACTGTTTGGTGCCCCAACGCAGAACTTTGGAATCACCGATATACCGCGTCATAGCCAGGTAGAGCTCCTCCTTGATCCGGAAGTGTTTCACAACCACTACATCCTCCATGTTGGGGATCTCACCCTGCAGGATGAACTTCTGGTTGCTCCGGCTCCACTGGTAGATCACTGGAACCTGTGAGCGGCTCGCTAGAATAAGGTGAGCTTTCCCATCCAAGTCCAGAAACTCTACATCCGTGTCGCGGTACCACTCGTGCAGTGACTGGTACGAATAAAAGCCATTATCATTCCACTTGTAGAGGGTGGAGAGGCCAGCTTTTGAGCTGTCAGCAATCACAAAGAACCAATCAGAGCCAATCTGGAAGGCCTCAATATCATTGGGCTTAGAGATCTTGGACACTTCGATATCCTGGAACTTATTGAACCTGCTTTGGTCGTCATCAAACTTGTAAATGTGGGAACCACCAAACAGCTGAGCCACAATGACAAACACCTCATTTTCGATGACGACAGATTTGCACCCCACAATGGACTGACCTAAAGGGCAGAGAAACACATGAATCGCGTGAGAATGAAACTGGGAGCATTCTGGGAGTGTTTGTTAGCCTAATGTGTGATTTAGACTTCCTAACTTACAGTGTCACTGGAAACTCCCTTTAACCCTTCACCCAACCTTCCACGTAACCTGACATGCACCTCCTGCCCACATAGCAAAATTGGTATGGCCCAGATCTGGCCAACACAATGTGCTTACACATGGCCCACATACCGCAAAGACTGACGGCCCTTTGGTGACCCAGATCAGGTTTGCCAGAGGAGGCCCAGACATGGGCCAGCACAAGGCCAGTTGCAGACACACTGGTGGTCCTGTGCTAGCCCATCTCTGGCACCAAAGGACCGTCATTCTTTGCGGTATGTGGGCCATGTGTAAGTTGTGTGCAGCCACGGGCCAGTCGCAGACACACAGCTGACCCTGTGCTGGCCCAGATGTCAGCCAAATGTGTACCTTAATCAAGCCATGTAATAACAACATGTGCCGAAACATAAATAGTGCAAAAGTAACATTACGAACCTCTGTTCAGACAGTGAATGAACTGATTCTTTTACAGCACATTTCCTTTCCCAAAGTCATACCTGAATTTGAAACGTTGGCTACCATAGCAGTATAGTATATCAACATGGCACTTGGGTCTTCCAACTAAAATAGCAAAATAGGAACATAAACAGTGCCATCATTGCCAGACCTGGCCCACATCTGGTTGACATATACCCTGCCATGACACCAGTCAGTCAGAAGTGCCAGCTTGATGCCGGATCAGGGGAAGACCTGTTTTCTATGAGCCTGGGCCACATGACCCAAACCACAATCGAGCAAGATATGGCATGCCATCACATAGACAGTGCCATCTATACCAGGCCTGGCCCATATCTGGATGGCATACGTCTTATCATGCCAGAAGTCAGCCAGCAGTGCCGGCTTGATACCAGATCTGGGCCAGACCTGCTTGCTATGTGGGTTAGAGATGTAACTACACGTTGGGTCGACACAGCCTGCAAGGACTTAAATGGTTAGAAGGTTGCGCTGCAGGATCAAGAGGGGTTTCCAGTTATCTCGTAAGTTAGGACACATTTCCTGCAAAAGTCGAAATCAAAATTTACCTGTGATGTTATCATAAGTCCTGAAGTTCATTTCTATGTGGTCCCACTGGAAAATCATACAGCTCTCTGTGCTGGGAGCAGAAATGGCCACGTAGACATCATTCTTATAGCTGAATGTGTCAACAGACAACGATTCTGAGGCAACAGACTGATGAAGGATGAAATCTGTGGAAAGGAACATCGGGAAATGTATTTTTCACAAACCAGCAAAGCCACGTTAAATGAATAACCTCTACACAACTTAGAAAGACTGTGCTGAGTTCTCTGATCCTGATCTCAGCTGGACATGAGAGAAGGGCAGCTGGCTCAGGTGTTTCTCACCTGTGGAGACACACTCATTCTGCAGGCTGGTCATATCATTGAGGCGCTTGCCCTTCATGTCCTCTGGTCCAGCACACACAACATCCGACACTGTGGCATTGGTGTTCTTTAACCACGTCATAAGCCACTTGGCTCTGCAGTCACATTCAAAGGCATTGCCTCGCAGGTCCCTGCAGAAAGGGAATATTGTGTTTCATGGCTGAATTGGGAGAAAGACAGACTGCAAGAATTAGTCAGTACGCTATTTGCCTATTTAACTATGTACAAACTTACAGCTCTATAAGGGAGTCAAGGTCAATGAGGAGGTCCCTGGGCAAGGCTTTAATGTTATTGTTTGCCAAAGACCTGGAAACAAATGCAGTTGATTATGAAAAAGAGACATCATTAAATCATGTATAACAGATAACAGTTGTATTTTCAGTCACTGGAACATACAAGTGAGTCAGGTCCCTGAGTCCTCTGAAGGCATATTTGGATGTAGTCTCTAGTTTGTTACTCTCAATGAATCTATGGATCAACAAGAAGAAAAAGAAAAGTATATTTTTTGATCAATTTCAACATTTTGCCAGCTAGTAAACCAAATGGTAAATGGACTGGTTCTTGTACAGCACTTTTCTATTTTGCCTGAGCACTCGAAATCGTTGAAACCTGTCTAATTCAGATCAGGACCTCAAAGCACCAGCAGCCCAGATCAGCTGATCACAGCCTGGACACAAAGAAAATTTACTGATGCTTTGAATAGAAATTGCGATTTTTAACCTCTTGTTGAGCCACTACAACCAATTTTAGAGTTCCCCCACCTGCTGAATCCCACTTTAACCCGTTCCTTACTCATTTTCTGTTTAGAGTCGCTCTCTACAATGTAGAGATATTTTAACATCTTTCGTCTTTTTCTCTGCTCATGTTCTACCAAACTGATTCAAGCTGCGTATATTTATGAGAATTAAAATTTAAAGAAGTAAAGGTAATTTTCTTATGTATTAATGTTACTTTAATGATACATTAATATAGCACAAGGTTCAATTAGCTTTGCACAAAAATAGCTGGTAGAAAAATCCCTTTAATGGGACCACAGAGGAAATATTTGCTGGAGCACACCTCGTGTCCCCCAGAATCCTTACTTTGTCCATGTGAATTTTAAACAATCAAATCTTGTGAAAATGGCCACAACTTGTATATTTAACACAGACATAATAGGGGAGACCGGGGATAATTTCTCCAATCAGGGCTAAGTTTCAAATGATGTGACTCATCCTGTGCATGCCCAATTCAGTTCTGCTATCACATGTGAAAAATCAGCACATTTTGTCAAACACAGACAATATAACACGAAAAAAAGTAATTTGTATGCCAAAAAGTAAGTTTTTCTACTTTATTTCAATTTGTAATAGCATTATCTGCTTTGCAGTCAAGTGGAGCGTGCGTCTGTCCTCTCAGTAAGTGAGTGAGACAGCGGTGAGGACGGCTGTGCGAGTGCATCGCAAAAACACAGAAATATGCCTGACACCTGTAAACAAAGCAGTACCTGGCTGCAGTTTAAAGACCTTTTTGTCTCTGTCTTGGTCTTGGTCTTGTCTTGTCTTGTCTTGGTCTCGATACCCTCTAATCTTGGTATTGTCTTGATCTTGGTTTAGGCGGTCTTGACTAAAAGTCTACAACTTTATTACTTTCATTTTCTTCCAAAGCAGTTTTTGAAACATCTTTGTGAACTGACTAATGCTTGAACATTGCTGTAGGTCCACAGGAAAACTGTTCCACAGTTTTACCTCATAAATGGTAAAACAAAAAGGTTTTAACCAGGGGCGATTCTAGGATCAGAGCTTTGGGGGTGCTGAGCACCCAGAGGGAAGAATGGATTGGAAATTTTTTTTTTAAAGGAATTAAAAAAAAAAAAAAGATATCCTAACCTTAATTACTGGGGGAGATGAATGATGAGTAAAAAGTAAACTGAGTGCATTTTTTGGACAGAGATTGTAGTTAGTTAACACAGATTGGACAGAGATTCACTTTTAAAGTGTGTGTATAACACAATACAGATACATAAAAAATACACTCCAAAAACCGAAGAGTCCTTAAAATGTACAAAATATTATTAAAAAATTAGAAAATTTGAGACACATTGGCCTCTGGTACAATCTATGAAAAGATCGTTAGTGCAGATACTACTATGGCTCTGCAGATTTTTTCTTTTCTTTTATCCTATGTCGCCTCACCTTGAGGTTGTTAAATCTGTCTATCACATTTTGGTGGTCAAGTCTCTCAAGCAGCTCTTTCTCAACTGACATCACAGCCAGTTGCTGGAGTCTGCTTTTTGGCAACCGTGACTTCCTCTGACTGAAGTTCAATATGGTAATGCAGTGACAGGGCTGACAACCGCGTTTGTTTTGCAGACAAACAACACAACTTCCAGATTGTACGAGTAAAATTAGTTGTTTTTTGTTTCTTTGCCAGTTTAACAGTTTATGTTGTGCTTGTTAGTATTTCCTGCCTGTTTTCTTACCTGGTTCTTCCTGACCTTTCCCCCTCTTTCCTCTCTCCCTCTTTGGACTGACAATCATACACAAATAGATTGTATTCAATTAGATTAAAAAATACTATTAAGATCACTAATAAAAAAAAGTCCTTTCAGTGTACTTTCAATTAAAAGGCAAATAACCAAACCACATGTACATCTAATAAAAGATATAAATATTGAAACACTGATCCAACATTATCCTCTATTGATGGATCATTTGATCTTACACTTTTACCTGAATGTGGCTCCTTTTTAAAATAAATAAATAAATAAACTTCCACATATCCATTATGAACCTGACTGTCTCTTTGCACACACACACACACACACACACACACACACAAAAGGAGTTATAAGGTTAATGGGCGTCCAGTCAGTTAGCTAGTAAGTACTTTGGGTTTAATATCGGCACATATGGCAAAATAAGCAGCTTCTCTCATTACATTTCAAACAGGACAGTGGTAACAGCAGTAGCTACGGACAATGTTAAATTTTTGATTTTAAATAGGCTGTAAACATTTCAATGGGAGCAACAGGACGGTCAAATATCACTGATTTTACTACAGAGCAGGACAGATTGTAGGGCAGCAAACATCGTAGGAAAACACGTTTTCAACACAGCAGGTTGCCTGGTGTAATGTTTTTCAGCTAAAAAGAAACATGGCCTGACTCCTACCAACTATATGAAGAGTAACTTAGGGTTAAATGCAGCTAATATGTCCTGTTTTAGGGCAGGCGCTTCCACTTCCGCTCCGCTGCATCTCAGACACCATCGCTCTGGCACAAAGGGCACCTGAGAGAGAGGTGGGCTTGAACAAACCATTTTGGGAGGGGGGAGGGGTTATCTATACTTCTGTTGTTAAAATGTTCCATCTCAATTACGTACTGTACGCTTTTTATATTTTTAGTAGTGTGTCCTACAAACAGCAAATATTGTCAAAAAAAAGTAAGAAATCTTTGGGGGTGCTTTGATTCATTTTTGATTCATCAAAAATGGGCTAAAATCGCCCCTGGTTTTAACCCTTGTCCGTGCTTTAAGAGTCTTCATCAATGTTCCCTCTAAGCTGCGCACGTGCGCAATTGCGCACTGCTGGCACGGTCTCTGCGCACAGAAAATCTGCGTTGCGCACAAAAAAAATCTAACCTGAATTGAAATTAAAATTAAAACTTTAACAATTCTGTTTTGCAGTGTTAGTCAGTAAGTGACTGGCTGCTCCTGTATGGGATTAGAACGATGCCACCTTATCCTATAGTCCAGCCAATAATGCGATTCACATTCGTATACGCAGCCAATCAACGTCGTTGACACGCTATGACAGCGTCCTATGTGCCGACACCGGTGTTTTAGCTAGCAAAGGGGCGTGGCTGATGTGCAGTGAAGCCACGTTAATGACAACGCGTACAACCATTGGAGATGTGAGCAGGACAGACGGAACAATTGACGGGAAAAGTGTGGACTTTATACCAGTTTTTAAATTGTGTTGATGGGCCACGTAAAACCAGAGTTATGATAAAAATATCTGCAATGTTTGGTTTTCTTCCTGAATACTATCGTTGTTTATATTTACTGTGGGAAGAAACGGTAAAAACGGCGTTTTACAAGGAAAACGCTCGAAAGCCTGTGAGCAAACACAACACCAAAAATCCCAACCCTTTCCTATTGGTCGAAAAAAGTACCGTGTCGACCAATCAAAAAATGATATGGCAACGTGGCATCTAGTTGTTAAGAAACGGGGGGAAGTTTTAGGAGTGACGGCGGTGTTCTGAGATGTGAGAGATTTGAGACGTTTAGCGCAAATCTTGTGTAGTTAGTGTGTAGTGTAGTCAATAGTTTTGTTGGTGTGTCAGAACAATGAGGCAGCTGCTGAATGTTACAGGTGTTACAGCAGTGATACATCTCCTGCTGTCAGGCCTGCAGGTATCAGGCTGTTGTTCTCCTTTATCTCATAGTGGACAGAAATTATTTTTTGGAGTGGCACAAATAATTTGTGTGGCATCAGATTTGATGCAGAACAGCTGATTGTTCTGTAAATAGTTTGAAATGTTTATTTAAAAAACGCCTTGACTGCATTAAAAAAAAATAGCTGCAGAAAACTTTGTTGTTTGCCAAACTGAGTTACTTTTTGAAGTAGTAACTATATAATTAATTGCCCAGCATTGGTCATTATATACTGTATTTTGCAGACAGAGAGTTATAGGACTCTCCCAGACCACAGACTCAGACTTTATGAAGAAAAAAAAGAAAAAGTTGTGTTTTCAAAATTGGAGTGAAAGTTATTTTTACTTCCAATAGTGTTAACATACTACACAGGTCATGAACAGGATTTTTTAAATTTTCATTGTAAGTGGGCTAAAGCAGTTAATTAAAAGTAGTCTAACATAAATGTAAATGCTGTAATTTGATTATTGTAATAAACCATGTAACTTGGATGGATTAGATGCTGGCGTGACCACAGTGCACACGTCTGATGTCGCTCACAGTGGTCCAAGGGATCGCTCAGGGAGTTTGTGTGTTCGCTCAGACACATGAAAAATTAGAGGGAACATTGGTCTTCATATTTAATTTTCCCCTCAATTCATCCTCTGTACATTTCCTGGTACTGTGTCTGGCTTTGTACATAATTTTTGCAGTTTTATATTTTATAAAATCCATAAACTTCAGAATTGTTAATTTCAAGAACAATTCAAGAAAAGTTAGGAAGCAAAGTAAGACAGTCATCGTCTCCATTGTAAGTGGGCGGGGAGGATGCTACAGTTTGTACAAGAAGCATCAGCTCTGATTTATTTTAACTTTAGGGCTTGACGAAGAAGCGCAAGAGAAAATCTTCACATGATACAGTTACATACAAATGACATACACATGTATAATGTTTAAAAATATAATCGAACATTAATGAATTATTGGTCAATATCTGAAAAGCAAAAGACATTCTCTGTTTACCACAACATGTACCAAATTAATTTAATAAAGTTACATATGTATAACTTAATGGGGATATAAGTCAAACTTACTTCTACAGTCAGACTGAGTTGCAGTTCTCTTAGTGTGCACTGATATGACTCATACGCATTTGTTGTTTCCTACATGACCAAATTTGACTGATAACATGCAATAGAGATGAAACTGACTGACCCGCCTTCCTTCTGGCTGCTCTTGCTTTTTCTGATTTCCTAAGTTGTTCTAAGAAACTTGTCAGAATTTTTTTAAATTTACAAAAACAGGATGCGTCCATTTAAACTCTGATATGCTTATAATGAGTTACATAGTAACTGTAGTTTTACATTTGCAAATAAATGTTTCATAGAAGTACCTTCAACAACAGTTAATTCAGCAGTGACTTTGTTCTTACTTTCATCAGTGAATTTGTGACATAAACCAGGGACAGCAGAAAGATGAGGATTAAAACGTTGGTGTTTCTGACACCAGCCAGTCCTCTGCTCCTGAACGCTGCTGCTGCCATCACTGTGGAAATAAAAACAGCCTTTGAGCTTAAGAGAAAATGAAAGAAAAGAAAAGAAATGAATAAATAAAGAATCAAATCTATGTTTCCTCTTGTTATGTTAATAATATATTTTTAAAAAACATTTTAGGTATAAACCATCCTATGGTGCAGTTTTGCTGATCTTACCTGCCTGGTGAAGGGACAAACAGCTGTTTCACAGACTGAAAACACAAGGGAATCACACGCTACAAATACTTAATGTTCTCCTGATGTGACTTCCCACTGATCTGTGAGCTGCTCTTTCACTTTTATCTCACAGTAGTGATATGATCTATGTGGCGGGGGTGTGGTCTCCGGCCTGCTGCAGCAGAGGGGTGTTACAGTGAGCTCTCAGGGCGGTGCCGAGGTGTGGCTGAGAGGGCGGGTGTGACTGCTCAAGGTGATCATCTTCTTCTCTCTATTTTTAAATAGTGATGACGGGGACGGAGACTGGGAGGAAGAAGCAGCTGTTCCTGTGTGACTGATGCTGGAACATCAGAACGAAAATAAAACTAACCTATAGTGAATGAAATCCAGTGTGCGTGTCGGGTCCTTACCACAATCTACTTTACAGGAACAGAGGCCCACTTTAAACTGTCCAAGATCATCCCACATATTTAAGTTTTATCAAGAGCCATCGCAGAGTAGTGTAGAAAGGCCCCAAAGTTTATAGGACAAGTCTATTCTGTTCTTATACAGGTGTTTATAAGTTTCAGAACAAACCTCAAGCTTCTTCTTCTACACTCTGAGACAGTTTGGCTTTAATTGGTGTTGTGGCCGACACACCGGGGTGACCGTAGTGCTGAAGACTGAATCACATCAACAACCGTGTAATTAAAAATATTTCTCAGTCACCTTACAATCATGGGATCTCAGGCAATGGGCACTACCATTACAAGTACCAGTTCTATTCTCCAGAAAATATTCATGACATTCATGAAGGTAAAAAAAAAAAAGATCCATTCATCTATTTGGATTTATCTTTTTAAGTTAAATATTTCTGTTCTAATAGTTTTGTAGATACAAAATAATATGACAGGACTTGAAGGAAAGTAACACATTTATTCTCATTTGGGGCGACTGAGGATGGATCAGATGAGTTTGCCACCTACCTTGTGTCCTCATACCTGGTGGTAATGGACAGCATGTTGCCTTATCAGCACTGGGGTCTTTTGTTTGATGGTTCCACAGTGCCTCCCTCTGGCCGTGATGAAGTACTACACCCCTCTGCTCTTTCTATTACAGGGAATGTCTAGAAAGCACAAACCTTTAATAATCACAGCTGAGATCATAAAGTGTAGTTATCCTTCCTTCCTTTCCTTCTTCCTTCTTCTTAAGCACTTAAGGGTTGCTGGAGATGGCTTGAGGACTATCCCAGCTTTCACAAGGTAAAACTCAGGGTACACACTTGACAGTTCACCACTCATGATCCCATTGACAATAGATGATTGTAATTGCCAAAAGAATCACCAATTAAATGGCCTTTATTTGTATAGCGCTTTACTAGTCCCTAAGGACCCTAAAGCACTTTACACATCCAGTCATCCACCCATTGACACACCGATGGTAGCAAGCTACATTGTAGCCACAGGGCGCGGCTCAAACCGGCAACCTTCCCATTACAAGGCAAACTCCCAAGTCTTGAGCCACGATCGCCTTAACCTAAAGAGCGAGTTGCTGGAGTGTGAGAGGGAGCCGGAGCACCCTCAGACAACACAACATGCAAACAGCAGCCAGCAGATTCACATGCACGACCTTCTTGCTGTGAGGCAACAGTACCAACCACTGCACCACCGTGCTGACCTTAGAGTGCAGTTGTATGGTGGAAAATGTTACTGTGGATGCTTTAGATTATATTACATACAGAAAGAAGTACTGGTTTATTATTTTAGTGGGCAAAAGAGTCAAGATTGGATCTAAAGGATGTAAATGGACAAGCACAGTGCATTTCTACTCAGTCTGAACACTCGACACAGCCTCATTCACCCAACTGCACACACATGATTAGGGGAAACTCAACATTGAGTATCTTCATTTTTTCATCAAAAGACTTTCTCTGTATCTCTGCTCTGTTTGTTTTTGACTTGAAACACTAAATAAAAGTTTTACTACACATCTGTCTCTATTGTTTAATCAGCAGCTGTAATACTAAACTGTCCAAAATTTAAAATTCTACATTTAGTAGATTTAGAGATATTTATTTCACCACTTTTAGTTAATGATACTTTATAAACCTATTCTGCTGTTTAACAAAGACAGTATCATCATGTTTAAAGCACTTTTCAATCTGACAGCAGCACTCAGTTCTCCTGCACATGTGTGATCTTGGAGTGAACTGAAGGTTCAGATGCATCTCTCAGGTCCTGTGTGGAGACTTTGCTGGACTTTGTCTGTCTGTTAAAGATGTGATTTTCAGATGCTATTCAGCTGGTGTAGATAGTGGGGGTTTAGGTCTAAAACATCTTCTTTTGTCCTCCATTCATCCAGTTTCATGAGATAAAGTTTTGGTACAAGGACTGGACTGAAAAAAGACTGAAAAGAGAAACTTTGAAAGAGTTTTAGAAAGCCTGGAGGAAAAGCAGTGCTTGTTTAATCAAATGTAATAATACACATTGATTAAATGTCCCAAAGTAAAGAGATCTCTCTGTGAACCTTTAATTCGTCACCCTCTTGTGGCAGCAGCTGGCTACTGTTACTTGCACATGTGCACTGTGGTTTTTTATTACGTTATAATTTAATACAAAACCCTTTAATTAAATTTGTGAGTTGAAGTAATATATGAAATATTAGTGTTAAGTAAGTCCCAGAGTTCAGTTTATTGGACATTAGCTACATTTAATAAGAAGATATGAGATCCAAATATATGCTTACGTCAACACATGTTCATTTTGATGAAGTTTACTGAACAAATTTGAATCATCACAACAACCAAAATGTTAGCAACACATCATAAAGTTTATTATTCTAACTATGGTAACCATGTTGTCCAGAATCGTGACATCGCACCCATTTAGAATCTTACCACCACTTTGAGCCTTTGATCCTTAAGCCCATAAATAGGGGTGAGAAGCAACAACTTTTAGTCTGTTATTTGCAGCATTTATGTTCGCAGCCTTCGACTGTTCGTGACACAGATTTAGAGTCTTACCACCAACGTGATCATTTGATCCTAAAACCGACAAATAACAGTGAGAAATAACGACTTTTAGTCCGTTACTGGCAGCATTTCTGTTTGCAGCCCTCAACTGTTCACCATTTAGAAACATTTGGATCCTGACTACAGACTCCAACATGTCTCAAGGTGAAGAACCAAAAAGTCAAGAAGTTGACCCCGGCGCTCTTCCCTGGGATGAACCAGAAGACCCTTACCTCTCCTCTCTTCCCTGGGCTGAGCAAGTTGACTTAGAGGAGAAGCGCTTGGCAGAAATGGAGAATGAAAATCTTCTTAACAGAGAGAAGATTGTCTTATTGATGGAGGAAAATGAGAGACAGAGCGCTCAATTAAAAAAATGTCCTACCTGCTCCAAGAAAAGGAGAGTATTATTGATGAAAAACAGTGGGATATCAAAGACATGGAGGAAAGGAACCAAGAGCTCCAAGGAAAGCTGGATGAAGCTCAAGAAAAAATTAAAGAAATCCTCCAGGAGAAGAAACAACAGGACATGAGAGAAAGACAGATGCATGATGAACTTGAAAAGATGGAGATGAAATACAGAGTGGTAAAAGCAAGGGATGATAAAAATCAGGAAACAAATAAAGAGGTTCTTCAAGAGAAAAGGCAGCAGCAGATCAAACAAAGGCGAATGGGCCGCGAGGTTAAGTACATCAAGAAAGAAAATGACGAGCTGCAAGTAAAGCTTGATGAAGCTCTGCAAATAAATGAAGCGATCCTCGAAGAGAAGAACCAAGAGGACATAAAGAAGCGAGACATGGAGAGGCAACTCCAACACATGGAGGGAAAAGACAGGATGCTGCAGGCAAGGCTTAAAGAAACAATGCACAAATATGATGAGTTGCTGCAAGAGAAAAAGCAACAGGAGATGAAACAAAAAGAATTAGATTGCAAGCTTCAGAACATGGAGAAAAACAATGAAGGCTTGCGAGTAAAGCTCGATGATGCTTTACAAAAAATACAGAAATCCTTGAAGTGAAAGAAGAACTGGTCATAAACCAGGGAGAAATGCAATGCCAGCTCCAAGGCATGGAAGGAAAATACAGAGCACTGCAGGCAATGCATTATGAAACACGGAAGAAATATGAAGAGCTGTGTCAAGAAAAGAACAACAGGACATAAAGCAGAACAAAGAAAAACTTCTTCTTGTCCAAGACTTTGAGAAGACAAAGCAAAAGCTGCAAGAACTTGGCAACAAAATTAAGCACACAACAGCTGAACTGGAAGGAGAAAAGGAGAAAGTGCAAAAACAGGAGGCAACAGCTAAAGAACTCAAGAAAGGCTCAAAGAAGAACAAGCCAAATTAGAAGAAGTGGAAAAATATGCAACAAACTTAAGAAGCAAATACAGAAACAGTGGACGAGTTGAGATCCCTCATACTAGAGAAGAAAGTGCTTGTGGAAAAGCAACTCAAGAAGAAGAAAAAGTGCTTCCGCTTCTTCCTCCGCAGGGCCACTCCTGCCTCATCTTCCTCCACCTCTGTTCCAACTTAATTTTCCCTTCTCCTCTCCCTCCCCTCTCTCCCCAATAATTTCATAATAAACAAAATTGGCTCCTAACACCTGTCCCATCTCCCTCCCCCCTCTCTCTCTTTTCACCCTCACCCCCCAACCAGTCCCGACAGTTGACTGCCCCCTCTAGAGCCTGGTTCTGTCATAGGTTTCTTCCTTTAAAGGGAGTTTTTCCTATCCACCGTCGCCTAGTGCTTGCTCAGAGGGCATTGTTGGGGTTTTCTCTCCTCTATCTCTTTCCTCCTTTCTATCCCTTTCCTTGACAACCCCCCCCCCTCCCCCCTTCTATTTCCCCAATAATTTCATAATAAATACAATTGGCTGCATTTTAAATATGTCTGATCAATGTCTTCATTCAAGAATGAATTGTCTTTGTCACAGAGTCATGTGTATTTTGTCTTTTCCTCGGGCTGGTGATCCTCGCGGACGTTCAGCCTGGAGTCCAGATTATTAGTGTTTTAATCACATTTAGTGTTACATTTTAGATCACCACAATAGGATATCCACAATTTAGGATTCAGGCATTTGTTTTAGTTTGATATCGTAATCATTCTATGATTGAGTCGTTAACAGAACCAGCAGTTAGCAGCAATAACTTCAAATCAATGACATTTGCAAGCATTCCTTTATACACAGCATTTCAGTCAGGTTGAGGTCTGGACTTCCATGATGTAGATTTGCTGCTGTGCTTGGGGTCATTATCCTGTTGCATGGCCTAATTTAGGAGAAGCTTTATCTGTCGGACAGACAGCCTCACATTTGACTCTAAACACTTTGGCATACAGAGGAGTTCGTTGACTGCAAGGTGCTTTATTGCTTGTGTCTGCAGAAGAAGCTCAAATCACCACACTTGAACCAGCATATTTGACAGTGGGTTTGAGGTGTTTAAGTGTTTGAGTGTCTGAAATACTGACATGTGAACGCCAGAATATAATGGTGAGATTTTAATGCTGGTTAGATTGCATACACACTGCACATTATAAGGTTTTACAATTTTGCATCTGTGACCATTCAAACACCAGACAGTACTGAATGTTTCTTCTTTCTTTGTGCAACTTTACAATCATAATGTCCGTTTTGGGGTTTTGGGGTTTTTTAGGGAAAGAAGGGAAGTTTTATTTTTAATGATCAGTATCAGTGATTAATCACTACAGTGGGATAAATAAACTTGTCATGTTTTCACAGATTTATTTTGACATTACATCATATTTGTAAGAGGAACATTCATTAGGTTTAACAAAATCATACAAAGAATTGTAATGCTTGCATATTGTTAACCTAGCAGCACTTTTAGTCTTTGTTAGGTTTATCTAAAAAGAATTTGGCAAACACCTTTTTTGAATGTCATGCTCTTGCAGGCTGCAGTAACATTTGAGTTTTGTAAGTGCAAAGGTCCATTCAAACAGGTGGTGACATTACAATCCTTGGTTTATGTACATTTTGGAGCTTGTCAACATTCAGCATTTCCAAAAGCAGAATGAAAGTTTGAAAAAAAAATTCAGTAAGCTGAAGATATATTTACATGTACATTTATTTTCCTTCCTTGTGGTCATACAAATTCTGCCTCTGATGCTTCTGACTTCAGATGGTAGTAAAAAAAATATTGTTAACTGGGCAAAACAGTTTTTCTTTTAAACATATCAGGAGAATTATTTTCCCTGACATCATCTAAACACAGTTCCTTTGCAATACTGATAAAGTTTCTCTGTACTTTGCCACATTATATTACAGCAGATCTAGAAGTTGTATCTAAATGGTGATTCTCCATTAATGAATTTGTATAAGGTCAAGTCCTGGATATTTTACTAACTGTAACAACAAACCACTGCTTCCTACTCTATGCATTATAATCTACAGCATCTACAAAGACACCTTCCAACAAACGGCTACACTCTATGATCTCAGCTATGATAATTAAAGGTTTGTGCTTTCTAGACATTCCCTGTAATGGAAGAGCAGAGGGGTGTGGTACTTCATCACGGCCAGAAGGAGGCACTGTGTAACCATCAAACAAAAGACCCAGTGTTGATAAGGCAAGGTACTGTACGTTACCACAGGTATGAGGATACAGGTAGGTGGCAAAATCATTCAATCCATCATCAGTCACCGCAAATCAGAATAAATTTGTTACGTTCATTCAGGTCCTGATGTATTTTATAGCTGCATAAAACTACTAAGAGAAAGATATTAAACAAAAAAGATAAATCCAGATAGATTCAATTAATGTCTCTTTTTTTAACCCGTCATGAACTTCAGTGGTATTTTTAAGAGAATAGTAGTAGTTATGAAAGGGTAGTACTTCAGAAAGTCTGAGGATCCATGAGTGCAAGGCCATTCAGAAATAGTCACAATATATCTTGACCCAGCTCTAATTGTGAGTGAAATCTATGAAGGTGTGGATATTAACAGTTCATAAGGTCCTTTCTCCTTTTTTTTTCCTTCTTGAATTTGTCTTTCAAGTGGAAGACATTTGATTTCAGACGGGACGATAAGGCACAGCCCCTCACAAGCTCAGGTCGATGATGATGTGCTCCAAAGATCTGCGTGTTTCCCTTGAAGCTCGAGAAAAAATAAAGTCCCTGCGGTCGGTAGATACCATGGTGAAAGAGCGTGGGGCTTGGATGTACACCTCCTTAAAGCGGTCAAAGATTTGTTGTCCTCATCCCACAGGTAGATCTGTGAGAAGGTGTAGTCGCTTCCCAGAGCCAGATAGTAACGTTCCTTGAAAGAGAACGGCTGGAGAATCATGGAGCCTCGAGAGGGCAAAGCTTGGATCTCAGCAAACTGTTTGGTGCCCCAACGCAGAACTTTGGAATCACCGATATACCGCGTCATAGCCAGGTAGAGCTCCTCCTTGATCCGGAAGTGTTTCACAACCACTACATCCTCCATGTTGGGGATCTCACCCTGCAGGATGAACTTCTGGTTGCTCCGGCTCCACTGGTAGATCACTGGAACTGTGAGCGGCTCGCTAGAATAAGGTGAGCTTTCCCATCCAAGTCCAGAAACTCTACATCCGTGTCGCGGTACCACTCGTGCAGTGACTGGTACGAATAAAAGCCATTATCATTCCACTTGTAGAGGGTGGAGAGGCCAGCTTTTGAGCTGTCAGCAATCACAAAGAACAATCAGAGCAATCTGGAAGGCCTCAATATCATTGGGCTTAGAGATCTTGGACACTTCGATATCCTGGAACTTATTGAACCTGCTTTGGTCGTCATCAAACTTGTAAATGTGGGAACCACCAAACAGCTGAGCCACAATGACAAACACCTCATTTTCGATGATGACAGATTTGCACCCCACAATGGACTGACCTAAAG